>NC_090246.1:72437779-72457779 GCF_037325665.1 Littorina saxatilis | reverse complement strand
TTTAAAAAATCTCTTAGCGCACTATAATGTTTCAATCATCATCATCATCATCATCATCATCATCATTATGACTTCTCGATATGGTCAATAAATCTCTTAGCGCAATGTAAGGTTTAAAAAATCTCTTAGCGCACAATAATGTTTTAATCATCATCATCATCGATCATCATCATCATCATCATCATCATCATCATCATCATCATCATCATCATCATCATCATCATCATCATCATCATCATCAGGACTTCTGGATATGGTCAATAAATCTCTTAGCGCAATGTAAGGTTTAAAAAATCTCTTAGCGCAATGTAAGGTTTAAAAAATCTCTTAGCGCACTATAATGTTTTAATCATCATCATCATCATCATCATCATCATCATCATCATCATCATCATCATCATCATCATCATCATCATCTTCTTCTTCTTCGTCGTCGTCGACTCTTTGTCGTTCGTATTAACTATATCCTCTATAAAATCTTCACATCAACCACTACCAAAGCGTCGGCGAGCAATGAAGTACAGTCATCATAAAAGGAGCTGGAGCTATGAAAAGCAACACATGGATGTTGTTTTGTGTCCGCAGCCGGTTCGCTCGTCAGTAACCAGAGGGTACCATTCAAGGACAGTGTCCCAAGAGAACTCTGTCCGAATAAATGATTTCCGGAAATAACTCTGTCAGGATTGTATGGGTTGTGAAAGAGTAAGTGCCCTTGCTTTTTATCGGACAAACTTACGACACGTGATTCATGTACTCGTGTATGAGACACACCTCTCGTTTTTGACTGGCCTATAACATCGCATGGGAAATAATGTCACGTGGGGAAACTTTTGACATTACAGGCCAGTAACTAGCGAGGGCGTGTGTCTCATACACGTGTACAGGAACCACGTGTCGTAAGTTTGTCCGAGAAAAAGCAAGGGTACTCACTCTTTCACAACCTATACGACCCCGACAGAGTTATTTCCGGAATTCGTCTATTTCAAAGTCAAAATTATCGTTTTTCATCGCGATTTTGCCCAAGTTCCAACATCACTGCCACACGGTTCCGTGCGTATGTGAAATGTGTCAGTAATTGTAACAGCGTCCTTGAATTTAGGACAGTGAATGTTAACAAAAAGAGGAGTTGATGTGTGCGTTTGTGGAGGATATGTGTGTGTGTGTGTGTGTGTGTGTGTGTGTGTGTGTGTGTCTGTGTGTGTGTGTGTGTGTGTGTGTGTGTGTGTGTGTGTGTGTTTGCAGTGGTTTACAGTGAAATACTCACTTAAAGCAGTGGGCTGCTGATACCACCCAGTGTCTGTTGAGGATGGTGGCACCGCACCAGTGGGACACTAGCATCTCCCCATTAGGGTAAATGTTGTATATTTTGTTCACACCCACCTAGAGCGCAGCGAGCAAAATAAATAAATAAATAAATAAATGAATGAATGAATAAATTAATACATAAATAAATAAATAAAAGAGAGAGAGAGAGAGAGAGAGGGAGAGAGAGAGAGAGAGAGAGAGAGAGAGAGACAGACAGACAGACAGACAGACAGACAGACAGACAGACAGACAGACAGACAGACAGACAGAGACAATCGTCATCATCAGTCGTTACTCTCAGTCATGTTTTCTGATTTTAGATCAGTGGCTGCCTCGTCGATGCAACACCTCTCATTACATTTAATGTCAAATTACGAAAAGTCACAGTGATGGAAGACTTCGTTCTGATTATTTTCATATTGATCATATCTGTCCATATAGCATCAGTGTTTCATTAACCATGTTCTGGTAATTCCCAATGTTGATCATAACGTAAGAATTTGTGTAAAGCCGGTAACGTGTATATAGTCCTGTGAATAGTTTTTCTGCCTTTTAAAAAAAATTAAACACTTTTATGTTTATCTTTTGTAATTGTTTTACGTTTATATATATGAAAAATATAGAATTATGAACCAAAACATGCACCACAACGGCAACCCAAACAGAAAACTATGAGAAAAGACGGACTCAACAGAAAACAGAAAATTTAGAATAGTTCCTGCCAAAACCAGGAATTTGCCTTAATTGGACAAACATTGATGTTTGTACACTACAATCACAAACTGCGCACACACACACACACACACACACACACACACGCACATGTCAAACACACACACACACACACACACACACACATAGACACACACACACACACACACACACACACACAAGCACACACACTCAGTGTCACAACACACACACACACATGC
Source organism: Littorina saxatilis (assembly GCF_037325665.1). Classification (NCBI taxonomy): domain Eukaryota; kingdom Metazoa; phylum Mollusca; class Gastropoda; order Littorinimorpha; family Littorinidae; genus Littorina; species Littorina saxatilis. The sequence goes on along the minus strand of NC_090246.1, from coordinate 72,455,542 downwards.
ACACACACACACACACACACACACACACACACACACACACACACACACACATCCCCCTCCCTCCATACACACAGCAGCAGCAACAGCCAGAGAAAGACAAGAGCCATTGGCCCGAAGGCTACCTGCCATGGGTACATTCCGTGCTGGGCTGTGTCGCCACCGACAATCTTCGAAAATCGCGGCACTTCCACTTCTCGGGGCGCCGTCAGATTGGTGCTGCCCTCTGGCGCCTGGCGTCTGTGGCGTAACAACCTCTCCATGGGGCGCAACCCACACTGTGTCCCGTCTGTTTGGGCAAATGATGCAGGTTGCTAGTTAATGCACACGTCAACTTTATAATCCTACTCCGCCTCGTGAAAACGCCTATGTCCCTACTTGGCCATTGCTGCCACTGGCAAAGTTAAATCTGAATGTCCACTGAGGCCCACTCCGCCTCGTGAAAACGCCTATGTCCCTACTTGGCCATTGCTGCCACTGGCAAAGTTAAATCTGAATGTCCACTGAGGCCCACTCCGCCTCGTGAAAACAGTTCGCCTCACCGTTGATCTTGTCAGACTTGTACATGGGATAAGACCAACCCTCCACTTGGTCACATACCAAAAATCAACAAGTGACTGCTTGCTGTGGTGAGTTGGAATTATTTTTATGAACTAATTTCCGATAAAAATGGCTATACTGCCTTTTACGAAAATAATTCTTTAAAAACAAATACCACTGTGCACAGAGACCACCCAAGGTGATTATTTTTGGTGTGTAACCAAGTGGAGGGATGATTATTTTTGGTGTGTGACCAAGTGGAGGGATGATTATTTTTGGTGTGTGACCAAGTGGAGGGATGATTATTTTTGGTGTGTGACCAAGTGGAGGGATGATTATTTTTGGTGTGTGACCAAGTGGAGGGATGATTATTTTTGGTGTGTGACCAAGTGGAGGGATGATTATTTTTGGTGTGTGACCAAGTGGAGGGATGATTATTTTTGGTGTGTGACCAAGTGGAGGGATGATTATTTTTGGTGTGTGACCAAGTGGAGGGATGATTATATATTTTTTTTTATCTACACTTTGTTGTTGTCAACACTTGAGGTTTTACAGTAGCAGAAGCTGTCCTTGAACCTAAAATCTACTGATTTTATCAACCTGAATTGAGTCCGAGGAAGGAATATTCAGTTCAGCTCGCAAGCCCTCGCGGCAAACTGTTAGGACCACCATTATCCACATAACAAGAACAAGAACAAGAATAAGAACAAGAAAAAACTAGTTATTATCCGCTTTAAAAACAAGAACACAGAAATGATTCTTCTAGCCTGCCTCAAAAAATGCTAAATAAAAAAAAACCATCACAAAAAGACAGATAAAGGAAACATCACAAAAAGACGCATAAAGGTAAACCTTGAGATAAAACTCCGTGTTTCGCACATTAATAATAAGGCCCCACCACAGTTCTGGTGGTCTGAGGACTAGGGGTGGTGCTGGGTCTGGCCCGCCTCACAAAATGCTAAATAAAAAATAAAAAACATCACAAAAAGACCGATAAAGGTAAACCTTGAGCTTACACTCCGTGCTTCGCACACTTCTGACCTAAAATGCTGGTGGGCGGTTTCCTGGTGGTCTGGGGCCCAGGGGTGGTGACGGGTCTGCCAAGGCTGTCCGTGTCGGGACGGTAGGAGCTGCCCGGCACCTCACAGAACACCCCGGCATCCTCCGTGTGCCTGCAGTTGTGCTGGCCAAAGTCTTGATGACCACAGTCCAGCACGCTGACCTCCGTGCCCGTGCATTCCACCTCGTCCAGCAAGATGGGCAGATGCGAGGGGGCCGGTCCGTAGCCTGCGTTGAGAACTGCCCGCCCCCCGTCACTGCAAGCACAACAGTTAAAAGCCAACATCGGCGCGCGGCAGATATAGCTCTATTTTCTCACGCTGGCAACAGAACATTTAGCTCTGTGGCATTCTACTATTACAATGCTTGGTCTCCTGGAGACGAATGTTCGCCTTTAGCTAATTTCCATGCTTCTAATTGAATTACAATCCGGCATAGTCCGGTTTGGGTTCAGTATTGTTTGATAAAAAGAATGATACTAAAATACTTAGTGGATTGGAAAATGTGGTTGCCACAGTACGGCCTCAACCATCTCAACCGATCTTGGTGGCTATATACAGTTGACGCCGCTTCGTGTCACTACATTGACCCCCCCCCCCCCCTCTTCTTTTTTTTAGACTTCAAAATACATGTATCTGAGAAAATCAGGTCTGAAAAGAGTCCTAAAAATAGAGGGGTGTGTGAAAAGGGGGTTAAACTGTCTTAGGTTTGTTGTCAACTTCTGTTTAATATTTAAGGTGTATTTTCATTTATTGATTTCTGCAAATGTATATCGTATATTCGACACCGTCTACCATCTCACAGGGCTCCCCAAATTGTGCGTCCCGTCGTACTGTACGCTCTAGAAACCAAATAGATTTACCAGAAATCCATGGCGGGGTCCCCCCAACGCACCAGAGGGGACATAAGAAATGATTAATTGCACTCAGAAACTACCACATATGCTAAGCAAGTAGCCTACATACATGTACGTAAGTGTCAAGCAAGACCATGTAAAAAATAAACATTTTGCCAACAGACTTTGGGTTGAGGTCGTATGTGAGCCGAATAGACGAGTTTTTCAGATGATGTGCAGAAAAGCATAGGCAAAATCAGTTTGTGCAGAATTCTTTGCACCTGCAGAACAGAAGATAGAACACGCTGTTGCCCAAACAAACCGGAATGTGCCACCTACTTGTATCCTGCCATTCTGCAGATGACGGTGGCATCGTTGTCATCAAAGGAATCGTCACAAATGGTACCACGATGCACTCCTACCTCCAGCTGCACCCGGCCTTGGTTAGGGCTCGAACCGTTCGCCAGGTACACGTGCACTGAAACGATACACGGTCGAGGTCAGCTGTCCCAAGTGGTAACCGGACTAACGTTAACCGTTAAACAAGTCGCGTAAAGCGATATTACAGTAAAACACTACATTTAGCCAATGTGTTGAAATCACAGAATACAATTTGACGCACTGCATGTTTTCACCAACACAATAATTATAGCTTCGTCGATACTCCGCGGCAAGGATAACGTTGACACTTTTCACGTGAAAAACGTACATAAATTGACAAGCCAGTTTAGGCCAGTATCGCTTGCGCCTAACAGGAAAGCGCGCTTTCCTGTTTTTTTAAAAAGTTTTTTGAGCTTGTTTTTAATCCAAACATAACATATCTCGTATAATGTTTTCAGAATCAGGAAATGATAAAGATAAAGATGAAATCCTTTTTGGGTCGATTACTGAAATTTTAATTTTAATTAGAATTTTCAGATTTTTAATGACCTAACTCATTGATTACTTTTTGAGGTTTTGAGATAGTCCGGACTTTGTCGAAGATTGCTTGTCCAAAACTTCAATCAATTTGCAGACCTGATTACCACTAAAATTTCCTGGTGTACAGATGAGGCTAAAAATGTGTACAATCAGAATTTTAAGGTGTACAATTCATTCTCGCGGTACACACTGTGCTTTATTCCCCCCTCAAACCCCATTATTTAAAGACTGTAAATACATGTAAGAAAGAATTTGTGCTGAAAGTAAATTAAAACATTTTTGTTGAGAAAAAAAACCATACACTATTAGATATTTGAAAATGTGACACAAAACGAATGATAGAAAAACATAATTTTTATTTTTGACCTCAGGAAAATTTGCATCAGCTGCTGTCAGCAGTATTGAGTCAGCCCTTCATTTCTGTCACTGCACTGGTCAGTATTTTCTGGTCTCATACAGTCCTCTTTACACATTGCTTTCTAGGCTCACACAGTCCTCTTCAGACTTATATACTTTTTATTTTTATTTTATTTTTTTATTTTATTTATTTTTATAATTTTTTTTTGTTTTTTTTGTGCGTATGATTTTAATGTCTGGCGTATAATCATACAGCAGTCTTCAATTTCGTAAGATTGTACGCAAATTTCGTACAGTAACCAGGTCTGAATTTGATCAAAAAATGAGGGTGACAGTGCCGCCTCAACTTTCACAAAAAGCCGGATATGACGTCATCAACTATATTTATCCCAAAAAATTGAAAAAAACCTTCTGGGGATATCAATTGCAGGAACTCTCATGTAAAGTTTCATGAAGATTGGTACAGCAGTTTTCTTTGTATCGATCTACACACACACACATACACACACAAACACACACACGTACACCACCACCCTCGACTTGATCCCCCCTCTATGTCAAAACTTGACTAAATGAAAAAAAGACTTTCTTGTCGCATTTATCAGTTCAGTATAAGGAAATAAATATGTATAAGATATAAAGGCTTTCAGCGTCACTGGTCAATGTTGTAGTTCGATTTACAGTCCTAAAATGCAAGACACCAAGTCTGTTGACATAACTTTGTTGTATTGATAAGGCCAACAAAAAAAAATATAGTCTGTTTACGGTAACCCGACCGACCCTATTTTTTTCGCGCGACCCTAGACTTTTTTTTGGCATTTGGGGGGAAAAAAAATTGCAAAATAACGTAAAAATATGGGTTTTTTGGGAGAAAAAAAATTTCCCGACCTACCGACCCTATTTTTTTGGCCTATGTTACCGTAAACAGACCTCTTTTTTTTGGCCTAAACCGGGCACGCTGCTCTTACAGTGTCTTCCCACCCCCCCAAAATCCTTGCAAAGACTCCGGACTAATTATAATTAGTTTTAACGTCCTCTTCGGACCAATTGGCCAATCTTGGGACAGGTAGAGTTAATATGCTATGTGGGGGGACAAAACACTGGACAGACATGCAAACAAAGAACTTATATCATCGTGTTATGGGCTGAAGCGCAAGAACCGAAAAAGGGTTCCACCAAAACGGGAGAGAACAAACGGCTGGTTCTGATTCGTTGAAATCACAACACATCTCAGTTTCAACCAATCCAACACGGCACCTCAGCCCTGGAAAACTGTTGTTGCGGTATATTACAAAGCAATGACTCTAGCTCCTCTCTTTAAGGGCAGACCGGGTAGGCAAAATGAGTTATTTTTGGTCTCATACACCTTTTTGGGGTTGTTGCATTTTTCACACCTTTGAACATCCTGGAATGCATTCAATAATCTGCTTTTGTCATTTTAGACATGTATTCATGTAAATAAAACCATTTTCAAACCGATGTTTTGTTGTTTTTGTCTGTGTTTTATCAAAAAAATCGAAAAAATGGTCAACTTTGGATACTCCGTGCTGGTAAATGTGCGCACATGACATGACCCTTCGCTGTTCAAACTGTGTGGAAATTTCCGTTCTTCAAGATGACGTCATCACCGTTGGGGAATTTCCGTTGACATAGGCACAAAGAGAGAGAATCCGTTCCAACCGAAACCCCGGAATTAATATATGCAAATATATGTAGGTCAAAGGCATTTGGCGCAAGCGCAGTAGACAACTTATCAGTCCCCCGGTGTCAACAAATCCATGACGTTTTCACCGATTCAGCAGCATTTTTCAAAGTTTTGAGCTGCGGAGAACAACCCTAACATTGGAAATGTTCGGCATAGTGGCAAGAAATATCAGAGAAAGATGAACCAGCAGCAGCGAACAGTAGAAGGAAGTAACAACACTCCGAAATGAACCAACATTATCGTATTGAAGCAGACGACATTCTAAGATTCTTGACTCGAAGAGGTGGGTTTTGCTTCTTTCTCTTTTCGATCTTGTTTGTTTGACAACGTGATTTATTGCACATTCTTATGTTGTTGTTGTTGTAAGAAATGTGTTAGGGTTTGCAGGTAAATGATAAACAGTTTGTGTCTGAAGTATTTTGCGTGTTTCTTGACATGCTGCCGCCGCACCCCCCCCCCCCCCCTCCCTCCCTCGATCATCTCTGTGATATCGTCTTCACAACCCCTATTTTATTGTTCTTCGCTGGCCAGTCCTTGAGAGCTTACTATGGTGTAACATGTCATCATTATTCTTTGTCTGGGGTCAAACTGAGAAGCAGCATCTGAGCGATGTACGACTGACACAGTTTCTGTTTCTGGTCATTGACCGTAGGAAAATAAGTACCCTACTAGAGAGCGTTCTCTAATTCTAAAGGATTGGTTTACACCAGCATGGCTGACCAACCTATCATTGACAGCAATATTGTTGTCAAATCTTTTCCATTAACTAAGGAATAAAAAAAATAGATCCAATTTACTTCACCAAAGAAAAAAAAAGAGTTAAACTAAAGGACTGGGGATGCAACTCATGAATCAAAAGCATAAAGATCACCTGCAAACAGTGCTAGGTTTAGGAAATCTGAAAATGTATACACACACACAGAACACACACACACACACACACACACACACAAAACAGACAACAGACAAGAAACAAGCAAATACATAGCAAGTGTGATGAAATAAATTAATTTTAAAAGAAAAATATGAAAAGAAAGAAAGAAAGAAAGAAAATAATTCAGCTAGTTTCAGTATTAGTTCCTGTGTGTATGTGATTGTGTGGTTACTCAAATCCCATAGTAAACTTGACATGTAAATTTTGTGATAGGGGCCAATTAATGAATGTCTTTTGTGTGTGTGTGTGTGTGTGTTCGTCAACCGACATATGTGGGTACGAGCCGCTGAGGTGGTTGTAAGAAAACCCGTCTGGTTCAGTGGTTGGGGGCTGATTGGGATTTCTGATTTACCGGCCTAGCCAAAAAGTTGAGGTACACCCCATGTAACATGGTCATTTGCAAAATAAAGTACAAGCACTTGTTGACGTTTATATTGAGTCTTAAATTTTGCAGCTTATTACAAACAAAAACCATGGACAGTTGTATCAAATATTAAATCAGTGTTTGTGTATTTATTAGGTTGGAGCAAGGGGAGAGCCAGTCCTCCTGTGGTGGCAGCGAGGAGAAAGATTGACCTGATGGAAAAGTTTGCTAAACCGGAACTACCCTCTTCCACAGCAGAAACATCAGCTTTGCCATCTTCTGACCAACCATAAGAAGATACAGATACTTTGCCATCTTCTGACCCATCACAAGCAGATATGGATACTGGTACTGTGCAACGTCACTCCGCTGACATGTGTTGGGCTTTTGTCAACATTGATCAGCTCAATCTATTGCTGAAAGGTCTATATCCTGTACTGAATGCTTGTCTGATAGCAGTCTGATTATGAAAGAAGGTGATGCATCAGCCCAAGGATTTGCACAGGCCCTGCATCTGGAGTGCATATGAGTGTCCATTCAAGTCTGCAGTTGTTTACTCTTCTCCCGGTGTTTGCAACGCTTCGGGTGGTAAAGTTGCATTTTAAATAATCCGCGTATGACCATGTTGGTACATGGAAAGGGACATTCAGCTTTACAGAAATTTGCTGCAGTGTTAGGATTGAGCACAGAAATACTGTAATTAAAATGTTGCAACTTTTGAATGGCTTGATAGCTTTGTTCCATTTGTGTATATATAATTATGTAATGTTGTTGATGATTTGTGAAGCATCATTTCTATGCAATGGAATAAGAAATCAGTGCATCCGTTGGGTTTTTATGAGTCTGACAGTTTGGTTCTGATCAATATTTTCATATCAGCACAAACACAGATAATTGACTTTTTTAATGTTTTCATATGATTTTTTTTTAAATAAAAAAAATCTGATAATTTGATTATCAAATCATTTCCCCTTCATAGTTAAAGTGTTATTCTGGTTAAAAAAAACCCACCCCAATAATTCAAGCTCTACTGTGGTACTAGTTTACCGGGGTACTAGTGAGACTCTTTTACATGCTGTTTTCTCTACATGTAATTTGAGACAAAATGTGGTAATTAAAATGTTGTAACTTTTGAATGGCAAGATGGATTTGTTCCAATTTTGTATATGTTGTTTATGATTTGTGAAGCACCATTTCTGTGCATGGAATAAGAATACAGTGGATTCCTTGTGTTTTTATGAGTCCGACAGTTTCGTTTTGATTCATATCTGCACTAACATAGATGAGTTTTCAAATGATTTTTTTTTAAAAGTCTGGATAATTTGATTGTCAAATCATTTCCCCATCATAGTAAAGTGGTTATTCTTATAAAAACATATCAATTCAGGCTGCACTGTGCTACTAGTTTGAGGTACTGGTTGGAATCTTTCAAATGCTGTTTTCTCTGAATGTAATTTTCAGACAAACATCTGTAATTAAAATGTTGCAACTTTTGAATGGCTTGATGGATTTGTTTCATTTTTGTTTATGTTGTTTATGATTTGTAAAGCGTCAGTTTTGTGTATGGAATAAGAGTTAAGTGCATTGGTTGGGTTTTTATGAGTCTGACAGTTTGGTTCTGATTCATGTTTTCATATTGGTACAAACAAAGATGGTTGTTTTCATATGATGTATATAAAAAAATCCTGATAATTTGATTGTCAAATCCTTTTCCCTACATAGTAAAGTGGTCATTCTGATAAAAACATATGAATTCAGGGTGCACTGTGCTACTGGTTTTTTTATGTACTGGTTCAAATCTTTAAAAAGCTGTTTTCTCTGAATGTAATTTTCAGACAAAACGCTACAATTAAAATGTTGCAACTTTTGAAAGGCTTGATGGATTTGTTCAGTTTTTGTATATGTTGTTTATGAGTTGTACAGCATCAGTTCTGTGTATGGAATAAGAGTTCAGTGCATTGGTTGGGTTTTTATGAGTCTGACAGTTAGGATTTCATGTATTTTTCTTATCAAAACTGAACCAGTAACTGAAAATGCTAAATTAAAATAATATATTGCTTAGAAATGCTTTTCGATACACAGAATTATTAAACACACACATATTGCTGCAAAGAAGAAAAATTGGATCAAAACATGCACTGGTTCACAAACTGCAACATTTTAAAAAAAGCACATTTTATAACGTTTTTCTCACATTTTGGTGAATAAAACCCCCAAAAATTGCTTTTCACTCAAAATTTAAAATGGTTTCCCTTAATTAGGTTATTCTGCTTGCAAAAATCAAACAAGCAGCAAGCTGTTTCCAAAAAAAAAAAAAAAAAGTGCTTGCCTACCCTGTCCCCCCTTAACAAAAAGCGGACCTACCCGATTCAGGCGGAATAGTGGTGGTGGTGTCAGGACTCCCTGTGCTGACGGAGGGCGGGGTGAGAAAGCAACGGACGCTGGCATCCTCCAGGTGACTACAGTCGTTGACGGTCCATCCTATATGCGCGCAGTCCGCCAGGGAGCGCTCCGAGCCGACACAGCGGACGTCATCCAGCCAGATCAGACCGGATCCGCGCCCGAAGTGAGACTCGGAGAGCGCCGTCCCGCCATATCTGTGTGTATGTGGTAGATTGGAAATGGTTGTGTTGGAGTAGACATGGTTAAGGATCGTCTATATGCCAACAAGGTGGAAAACACTCAAATACTGACATTTAAAAACATACCAGCTGGCAGACGGCCACATACGTAACCAGCGTGACCAAAGTTAGGTAGCCTATTCACACGGAGATAATTTTGATAAACAAATCAGTCAACTAATTTTTATGCTTCCAAACTGAATTGCAATCCCACAGTCCAGTTTGGGTCAAAGATAAAACAAAAATTCAATCAATTTGATTGAAAAATTAGGTCGCCACAGCGCCGCCTACATTTTTTACTAACGGATATGACGTAATCAAAGACGTTCATCAACAACATTAACAAAACAAAACTTAAGGGGATATTATCTGGAATAATTCACATGAACAGTTTTTCAATGAGAGCCACGCGGAGCCGAAAGTTCCTGCTAGTGCCATGATGATACATAACTGCATGATGATATATAACTGACTCAGTGGGTGCTACCCAAACCAAAAGCCCAGCACATACCTGTATCCCAGCATGTTGCAGACGACACGAGCTTCCTCCTCCCCCCACTCATCGTCACAGACTGTCCCACGTATCCCGTTTCTCACGATCTCCACACGCCCTTCTCTAGGCGTCGTCCCATTCTTCAGCTCAATCTTGACTTCTGTTAATAATTAGAAAAAAAATTATAGAAAAAGCTAGTTTATGGAACGTTGAAAATACCGATCAAATTATAATAAAAAAACAAACAACCAAGAATGTTAATTACTGGATAGTTTTTTTTTTTTTGACAAAACAAAATAATTATTCACAAGCACATCGACTCAAACTTCTTTAAGTTATACATATATACATAATAATGAGTGGAATGCAACAAATAAATAAGAGACTTAGCAGAATGCTGATCTTACCAGAGACTGATCACATCCAACGCACATTCAGCTACCTCTCTTATTCATTTTGTCGCATTCTCCTCTTCATTATTAGTCTGTTTGTTCACTATAAAGACCACTGTGTCGATGCACTTGTGAATGTCTTGTTATCTCAAACATTAAACGTGCCATTAACTAACATTCTTGCTGTTGTTTTTATTCTGCATTTTGGAACGTTATCAGTCTATCTGCGTTTGGATTCATTGAACGTTGAATTACAGACAAAACGAAACAGCGACAAGAACTTTGATATACCGGTCCTCAAAGTGGACATACAAGATACACAACAGACACAAAAACGACAATAAATCAATCAATCAATATGAGGCTTATATCGCGCGTAATCCGTGGGTACAGTTCTAAGCGCAGGGAATATTTATTTTAAAAACAATTTTTTTATGCAATTTTCAATCGCGCACATATTCAAGGCGCAGGGATTTATTTATGGAACTGTGAATATGTGCGAATGTTGTCGCTTTTAGAATAGACAGAGCAATGAAAAAATAAGATTGTCACTTGGATTTTCCGGTGAGAGTTACACAATTATGGCTCTTCACTCCCATTTTAAGACCTGATAAAAAAATGGGGGGGGGGGGGTATTAAAGGGGGAGGGGGTGTATAGTGTTGTTATCATACTGACCGCAGTCCTGCTCGTCGGCGGCATCAGGACAGGTAGGCACCTCGTCACACACCTTGTCAGGGTCCACACAAAGCGGTGACGTCACGTTCTGACCGCACACAAACTGGTCCACCTCACAGGCTATGATGTCAGCAAGCAAAAGTCAATGCTAATGTTTGCACATTTTAATCACAAAAAGGATTTTGCACGGGGATAAGGGATCCAATGCCCAAAATGATTGTAAACGATCATATATTTCTTGTTACTTGCACTTGACTTTCTGGCAATTGGCTCCGGCGACTTAAAAAAAAGTAAGTAAGAAAGAAAAAAGCAAAAAAAGCATAGGAACAACGTTTTTATCTCACACTTGGCTAACTAGCACTTGATTTAAAGCGACTTCAAAGAAACAGAAACAATGCCAGAAAGACAGGAAGAAAAAACCCACAGAATACAGGGGCCGAGCAGTTAAGCCAAAGGGCGGGGGGGTTAAAACCTGGGGTCCAGGGGTAGACCCCTTGTGGGGTACATGGGCAAGGCCCCATTGGGGGGTCTGGGGGGCAAAAGCTGAAGAGTTTTAGCTATTTTATGAACAATTTATGGCTTATCCTTGATTTTAAACATGATCAACTGGTGTCAGCAGCCACTCATTATTTCTTTTAAAGTTAGTATTATTTTTTTTTTTTGACAGCCGGGGGGAGGGGTTCCGGAACCCCTGTAGCCCCCCTAAGCCGCCCCTGGAATACACTGCTTCAACTCAGACGATGCTATCTTGCATTCGACTGAAGCAGCTTTAATTTAAAGACATTAAAAAAAATTCGAAAGAAAGCAGGACACGAAGAAAACGGGAAGCAAAGACACCACTTAGAACACCGTTACAACTCACCCTTGGCGATCTGACACTCGACTCCTGCGGCTTCAAACGCCTGACAATCGTGATTCTTCCATGGCGAAGCCGGACAGTCCTGTAGGGTCAGCTCGTTGCCCACACACTCCACCTCATCCAGCACGATGTTGTTCCTCCCTGTCCCGAACTCTCCCATCCCTAGGGCACGCACTGCTCCTCTGTAACCACAAACACGCACCTTTTTGCTTTGATGCAATGCACGTGATACATGTACGGCTTCTCTAAAAGAGAAAAGGACCCAATGTTTTAGTGATGGGACTTACGAAGGAGGGGGTCAAAGTTTTCGAGGAATATGATTTCCAAAATGGTCCCGGTGTAACAGGAATGTGACTTACGAAGGGGTCGCACGGTATCAAGAGCGGGATTTACGACGGGGTATCAGTGTATTAGGAATGCGACTTTCTACGGGGTTTAAGTACATCAGGAATGGGATCGACTTACGAGGGGGTTTCAATATATCAGGAATGCGGCTTTCTACGGCGTTTCAGTATATCAGGAATGGAACTTTCTACGGGGTTTCAGTATATCAGGAATGGGACTTTCTACGAGGTTTCAGTATATCAAGAATGCGACTTTCTTCGGGGTTTCAGTATATCAAGAATGCGACTTTCTACGGGGTTTCAGTATATCAAGAATGCGACTTTCTACGAGGTTTCAGTATATCAGGAATGCGGCTTTCTACGGGGTTTCAGTATATCAGGAATGGAACTTTCTACGGGGTTTTAGTATATCAGGAATGCGACTTTCTACGGGGTTTCAGTATATCAGTAATACGACTTTCTACGGGGTTTCAGTATATCAGTAATGCGACTTTCTACGGGGTTTAAGTATATCAGTAATGCGACTTTCTACGGGGTTTAAGTATATCAGTAATGCGACTTTCTACGGGGTTTAAGTATATCAGTAATGCGACTTTCTACGGGGTTTCAGTATATCAGGAATGCGACTTTCTACGGGGTTTAAGTATATCAGTAATGCGACTTTCTACGGGGTTTAAGTATATCAGTAATGCGACTTTCTACGGGGTTTAAGTATATCAGTAATGCGACTTTCTACGGGGTTTAAGTATATCAGGAATAGAACTTAAGAGGAGGTCCCACTGTATCCTGATTGGGACTTACGGGTATCCCAGCATCCTGCAGACAACATGGGCGTCGTTGATGTCCCAATTGTCGTCACACACGGTCCCCCATTCCCCCAGGTACATGACCTCCACCCGCCCACTGTTCTCGCCTCCGTCCTCCAGACGGACCGTCATCGCGGCAGGCTTGGTGGCTGCACATCATGTTTATCTAAGTTACCAAAACCTCACACAAAAATTCGATTCAATTTAATTCAATACAATTTTACTATCTGATTGTGGGACAAACAGAAATGTTTCTATTTTTTATCACATAAAATCACATTCTCATTACATATAAACATATAAAATGTACACATCAAAATGGGGTTAAACAAGTCGCGTAAGGCGAAAATACAACATTTAGTCAAGTAGCTGTCGAACTCACAGAATGAAACTGAACGCAATGCAACGCAGCAAGACCGTATACTCGTAGCATCGTCAGTCCACCGCTCATGGCAAAGGCAGTGAAATTGACAAGAAGAGCGGGGTAGTAGTTGCGCTGAGAAGGATAGCACGCTTTTCTGTACCTCTCTTCGTTTTAACTTTCTGAGCGTGTTTTTAATCCAAACATATCATATCTATATGTTTTTGGAATCAGGAACCGACAAGGAATAAGATGAAAGTGTTTTTAAATTGATTTCGAACATTTAATTTTGATCATAATTTTTATATTATTAATTTTCAGAGCTTGTTTTTAATCCAAATATAACATATTTATATGTTTTTGGAATCAGAAAATGATGGAAAATAAGATGAACGTAAATGTGGATCGTTTTATAAAAAAAATATTTTTTTTACAATTTTCAGATTTTTAATGACCAAAGTCATTAATTAATTTTTAAGCCACCAAGCTGAAATGCAATACCGAAGTCCGGGCTTTGTCGGAGATTACTTGACCAAAATTTCAACCAATTTGGTTGAAAAATGAGAGCGTGACAGTGCCGCCTCAACTTTCACGAAAAGCCGGATATGACGTCATCAAAGACATTTATCAAAAAAATGAAAAAACAGTCTGAGGATATCATACCCAGGAACTCTCATGTCAAATTTCATAAAGATCGGTCCAGTAGTTTAGTCTGAATCGCTATACACACACACACAGACAGACAGACAGACAGACAGACACACATACACCACGACCATCGTCTCGATTCCCCCTCTACGTTAAAACATTTAGTCAAAACTTGACTAAATGTAAAAACAAAGAAGCACCCGAAGCAGATAAACTGTTAACGTTCCAAAATCAGGAATGAAAACGGAGAAAAAAAAGGCTAGCTTACGATACGTTTGATTGATAAAACGAAACAATCAACATGCATACAAACCAAAACAAAACGCACAAAAACAGAGACGAAAAAACTCAATAACCAAGAACCATAAAGCAGACTAAAAGAAGTTGTGAATTTGACACTTTCTCGTCCGTTCTTCAGGCATGAAAACTGAAAGAAAAAAAAATACTGAAAACAAAATTCGAAGGCGCGTAGCCCCAAGTTTCGCAGGCACGTAGCGCCAAGTTTCGCAGGCGCGTAGCGCCAAGTTTCGCAGGCGCGAAGCGCCAAGACTTCTAGGGGGGTCCGGGGGCATGCCCCCCCGGAAATTTTTTTGTTCAAGGGTGCAATTTGGTGCAATCTGGGGCTATCTGAGCCTTAAAATTGGATTCAAACATGGCCCCAAAACTATTTTACTATAACAATGACTAGGAAAAAAAAAAAAAAAAAAAAAAAAAAAATATAATAAAAAAAAAAAAAAAAAAAAGGAAAAATACTGAAAATAAAACAAAATACGGTTTATTTTTTTCAAAAATACGGAAAATACGGAAAATACGGAGAATTTTCATGCCTGGTTCTTGTCGTGTTGTGTAGCCACCCAGAAAGCAGTGTCTTTCAGTGGTAGCCACCCAGAAAGCAGTGTCTTTCAGTGGTAGCCACCCAGAAAGCAGTGTCTTTCAGTGGTAACAACCCAGAAAGCAGTGTCTTTCAGTGGTAGCCACCCAGAAAGCAGTGTCTTTCAGTGGTAGCCACCCAGAAAGCAGTGTCTTTCAGTGGTAGCCACCCAGAAAGCAGTGTCTTTCAGTGGTAGCCACCCAGAAAGCAGTGTCTTTCAGTGGTAGCAACCCAGAAAGCAGTGTCTTTCAGTGGTAGCAACCCAGAAAGCAGTGTCTTTCAGTGGTAGCCACCCAGAAAGCAGTGTCTTTCAGTGGTAGCCACCCAGAAAGCAGTGTCTTTCAGTGGTAGCAACCCAGAAAGCAGTGTCTTTCAGTGGTAGCAACCCAGAAAGCAGTGTCTTTCAGTGGTAGCAACCCAGAAAGCAGTCTTTCGATGAAAACAATTCATGGGTAGTCACCAGCCAATATGACTAGAAGTGTTAAATGCGCTTTTAATGTCAAATGATCCGAGGGAACGAACTGCAAGGAATTGGGTGAGCATAATATCCAGCATTAGTCATTGAAAGGACCGATAATCGCAAGACAAAGCCTTTTAAGTATACAGGCATGAGACCAAGGGTAGGCCGGATGGTGGCGAGAGAGGTGAAGGGACGGGGGATGTTAACAGTGCCGTGTGCCGGCCTGTGAGCAGTGCCCGCCAATGTTCAGCTCATGCGCCGTCGCGGCAGACGCGCCTTAGTTCTGTGCAGGAAAATGCAGCGCGCTATTCTGGCCATCTGGCCAACTGTCGTCCTCATCTCTAAGGCAGAGGCTGATACAAGAGGTGTAGGTTACACCCTCCTTCAGGCTCAGGGATTTTGAAACGCTCGACTCAAGACTATATATTCCTTTTTTTCTTCTATATTAAGCGGAAGGTGCGTAGAGACTGGATTATTGTATCACAAGCAAAGGAAAGAGAAAGAGGAAGAGAACGTTATAGAGAGACACAGACAGAGACGGAGACAAAACACGTATGTCTGTATGTATGTCTGTCTGTATGTCCATGACTTTTGTCTCCGTCTCTGTCTGTGTATGCAGACAGACAGACAGACAGACAGACAGACAGACAGACAGACAGACAGACAGACAGAGACAGACAGACAGACAGACAGACAAACAAACAGACAGACAGACAGACAGACAGACAGACAGAGACAAGTACCACAGCTCATTTCGTCAGAAGCATCGCCGCAGTCGTCGTGTCCATTACACATTTGCTCTGCCGGGATGCAATGGTCGTTGTCACAGCGAAACTTGCCTGTGCAGTTTACTGAAAAAGAAAAGTTTCCAATTTCAGAAGTTTTGAATTTACAGAATTTCAAAAGTTAACTATTTTTAGAATTTCAGAAGTTTAGACTTTTCACAATTGCAGAATTTCAGAATTTGTATAATTTCAGGGAACACAATGCAAGGGTTTTAGTGAGGATACGTATGAATATATCAAACAATATGCAAACATGCAAGAAAAAAATCTCTTCACGATTGTTCAGTTTTCCATCTGTCCTACAGATCTTTATGTTCTGAAGACCAAAATCTGTTAAACTTAAACAGACTAAATCCAAAAGTCTAATAACACAAAGTTCCTTTTTCTCCCTCTTCCTTTCTGTCTTGGTATACATGAAAACAAAGATAAATGAACAGCATGTGTACTTTTAATCTACCGATAACTAGACCAAATCAACCCATATACAGATCTTAATATCAAGACGGGGGGGGGGGGGGGGGGTAGGGTTTCTTATAATGGGGGTGGGGGTGGGGGTGGTGGTGGTCATATTAGGGGGGGGGGGGGGTGGGGCCTGTGGATTTGGGGTCTCCCACCGTATCCAGATGGACTTACCGGCCTCAGTGCGCAGAAGGTAGTAGTCGTGGTTGTATGAAGGCAGAAGATGGATACGCGTGTCTTCTGAGGCGTCCAGTAGCTGACACTCTTTCTCGTCCTCGTTGTAAACAAAGGACATGCACGTGAAATACGTGTTCCCCATACAGTACGTCGCACACTGTGGGGGGAAATAGAATAGCATACCATAAGCGGTTAACAAAAAACCGAAAGTGTATCTTTATGTCTTGTGAACATACGGAATGGCAAAACTCTTACCACAGAAATGTAATACCATTCGATACGTTTGAATACGCATGCGCAGACAGACAGACAGACAGGAGAGGCAGCTGAGGGCTCACACACACACTGGCCCAGCCAACCATTTAGTTGGACAGACTGCGTTCATTTTCTCTTCTTGCATGAATTACAAGCCTATAGCATTATAAGGCTTTTAATTTCAAAAATGATAATAGAGAATACAAAAAAATAGCCCCGCTACCCCCTACAAAAAAGGGTTGTCTGTGTAGCATTGCAAGACTGACCGTTTCCAGCGGCAGGTTGACATAGGTGAGGTTGTTGAGCTGATGTTCCGGAATCCTGTCCCTGTACTCTTCGAACTTTTCGCTGCTGTACTCTGTCCACAGCCATACACACATACATGTTGTCTTAGCTGTTATGATATTTTACAGGCACAAGAACTGACACCAGATTTGACCCACAGACACAAATATTTATCAGAGATTTGTTGTTCCTGCAGACAAATCATTCAGGCTAGAAACTGTTTCCAATTTATTTATTTTAGAAGCAGGAGTCAGTCTGTCTGGTTGAACATAACGGAATACACATTTTCATTTTCAATTCATTCCATTTACCTTATGATCCCATTGCTGAGAAATTCGGGTCGCTTCCTCCCGGTGGAAATAAGCTAGCAGCCACAAGAGTCGCGCTACCCAGGTGTGTGCGAGTTAAGAAGCAATCAGCCACCTGCATCTCTGGCAGAATAACCGAGGTCTTTTACGTACCACTGTGGTGACACGGGGGTGGGAAATGAATACCGTCTCTGAGTTCATATACAGTTGACCAGTGTCCGTTCCGGCCCGGATTCGAACCCGTGACCCTA
>NC_090246.1:72387779-72430279 GCF_037325665.1 Littorina saxatilis | reverse complement strand
ACTCCGTAGTACGCCTCCCCTGGAGATGCCTGTGCACCCCTGCACACAATGACAGAATTGTTAATGAAACAAACACAGATTTTCTCCTGCAAAAACACCCAACTATACAAAACCAAAACAGAAAATACAATACTGGGACAGACATACAGACTAACAAACAGAGAGCAGACAGCCAGCCAGCCAGACAGCCAGCCAGACAGCCAGCCAGACAGCCAGACAGACAGACAGACAGACAGAAAATGGTTCTTAGTGTGGACGTGGGTCTGTTTATCCCCCTTTGCATGTGAGCATTTTTCTGCTTGTATTTACTTGCACACAAACATGTCAACGCCAGGGACAACAAGCGGGGCATGTACACCAGTTGCACGTAGGTAGGCCTATCAGTGCAGTTTGAATACTGCCGTACAGACAGCTTTTACAACGTCAAACATTGTTCTCAGTGCATTGCCAACAAGTATTCAGGGATGAGAGTTGATAATGACTAGGAATTATGTGGGTTAACATGTTGTAAAGTGTTTAAGTATATTTCGATGTTTATTATTATTTGATTTGGAATTGTGTACAGAATAATTTATTTATGTATGTTTTTGTGAGTCTCTGAGAACTTGTAATCACAAAACGCATTTTCGGATTTGCGCCATATAAAGGTCATCATCATTATTATTATTATAATGTTCGAAATCAGGAAAATCTGCGTGGCAACAATTTTAACTTTTAACGTTAGTTTAACTTTTTATAAGTTACTCCAAGATTTGCAAACCTGGAAATGGTTTCAAAATCAGAAACAGCACCAGGAACTAATTTCTTAATACAGGAATTTCCGATTTAACTCTGTTGATTTGACTTCATGATGTCCACACCCAGGAACGGCATTAAAATCAGGAAAAGCACAAGGAAATCATTTCTTAATACAGGAATTCCTTACTTCCGGATAGGCCGACTTTCATCCCCGTTTATTTATCAGCCAACAGACACAACGCGTGTTATTAGCCAACAGATAAAGTGTGTTATATTATTCAACAGATAAAGCGTGTTATATTATTCAACAGATAAAGTGTGTTCTATTATTCAACAGATAAAATGTGTTATATTATTCAACAGATAAAGTGTGTTATATTATTCAACAGATAAAGTGTGTTATATTATTCAACAGTAAAGTGTGTTATATTTATTCAACAGATAAAGTGTGTTATATTATTCAACAGATAAAGTGGGCTATATTATTGAACAGATAAAGTGTGTTATATTATTCAACAGATCAAGTGTGTTATACTATTCAACAGATAAAGTGTGCTATATTATTCAACAGATAAAGTGTGCTATATTATTCAACAGACAAAGTGTGTGTTAAAAGCCAACAGATAAAGTGTGTTATATCATTCAATAAATAAAATGTGAGTTATTAGCCAATAGATAAAGAGTGTTATATTGTGCAACAGATAAAGTGTGTTCTATTATTCAACAGATAAACATTTAATGTGTATTAATAGACAACAGACAAAATGTGTTTTATTATTCAACAGATAAAAAACGCTCGCGCTGGACCCGAGTACTCTTAAGACTGGCTCGCTCCCCCAGTATAAACAATAGTAAACAAGAATTTATTAAAAAAAAAAATTAAAAAAATAGTCCGCCTATGCCGGGAATCGAACCCGGATCCCTTTGGCCATAGTCGGAAACGCTTTCCTCCAAGCCAACAAATCTGACATTCGCCAGTGAACTCAAATGCCTATACTCCTCGCGCAGTGGTACACGCACGCAAGTAAACAAGAATTAAAAAATAAAAAAAAATAAAAAAAATAGACCGCCCATGCCGGGAATCGAACCCGGGTCACTTGGATTTAAAAAAAAAAAATTATTTTACACAATTAAAAAAATTATTAGAGTGAAATAAAACATTAAAACGTTCATAATAAACAATAGTAAACAAGAATTTAAAAAAGAAATAAAAAAAATATAGACCGCCCATGCCGGGAATCGATCCCGGATCACTTTGGCCATAGGCGGACGTGATTCGTAACAGCTAGCTGGCTGTTCCATTAGCTGCACGGCAGTTGTACTCCCACCGCCAAACCTCCCCCCGTTAAGAGTCGTTTTTGTGGAATATTTCGCATTTAGGTCCCATGTAACATTATGAAGTTTTAATACGATCAATCGGACCTATTATCAAGTTAGTGTATCAACTTTTGAACGAACTGCGCCCAGTAGTTTCCCAGCAATAAGCTGTTAAGTCGAGACGAACAGACAGACAGACAGACACACAATTAAAGTCTGCAGGACCCTAGTACTGCGTACTCGGGGATAAAATGAGTGTTATATCATTCAACAGATAAAGTGTGTGTTATTAGCCAACAGATACAGTGTGTTATATTATTCAACAGATAAAGATTTTTTTAATTCAACAGATAAAGTGAGTGTTATATCATTCAGCTGATAAAGTGCGTTGTTAGCCAACAGATAAAGTGTGTAATATTATTCAACAGATAAAGTGGTTTTTTTTTCATTCAACAGATAAAATGTGTGTTATTGGCCATCAGGTTAAGTGTGTTGTTAGCCATCATATAAAGTGTGTTACCCTATATCATTCAATATATAAAGTGTGTGTTATTAGCCAACAGGTAAAGTGTGTTGTATCATTCAACAGACAAAGTTTGTGTCACTGACTGTCTGAATCCAAGATGTCTGCAGACGACGTTGGCATCTTTGATGTCCCAGGCATCATCACACACCAGGCCCCAGCGTCCTGTCCTGTACACCTCCACGATACCGGCGTTCATAAAGCCCCGTACAGCACGCAGCCTGCAAGCCACACATCACCTGATTGTTATCCGGAATTGTATAGTTATGAGACCAAGGGTAGGACAGATGGTGGTGTGAGAGACTGATTCAGGGAGGGGGGATGTTTACAGTGCCGTGTGCCGGACCGTGAGCTGTGCCCACCTATGTTTAGCTCAGACACCGTCTTGGCTGACGCGACTCAGTTCTAAACCGATCACTGCACCCTCATTCAATAAAACTGCTCCCATGGGGTCGCCTTCACGCGGCGGGAGTGTTTATACTAAGCTACCCCACTCCTTTACTTCTCTTCTTTTGTCTTATTTCTGCCTTACCGGTCCTTTCACCTATATTTCCTTCCAAGAAAACTCTCCCTACTATTCCCTGCAGTTTTCCAATTCTTTTCTTGTTGTCTTATTTCTACCTGACTGGATCCATCACCTTTATTTCACTTACCAAAAGTCTTCTTTTCCACATCCTTATTTCTCTGCACCCCGCATGTCGTAAGAGGCGACTAACGGATTCTGTTCCTCCTTTTACCCTTGTTAAGTGGTTCTTGTATAGAATATAGTCAATGTTTGTAAAGATTTTAGTCAAGCAGTATGTAAGAAATGTTTAGTCCTTTGTACTGGAAACTTGCATTCTCCCAGTAAGGTCATATGTTGTACTACGTTGCAAGCCCCTGGAGCAATTTTTTGATTAGTGCTTTTGTGAACAAGAAACACTTAACAAGTGGCTCTATCCCATCTCCCACCTTTCCCTCGTCGCGATATAACCTTCGTGGTTGAAAACGACGTTAAACACCAAATAAAGAAAGAAATCAATGAAACTGCACCACGCTGTTCTGGACATCTTTCCTCACCTTCAAGGCAGACTGTACGAAGAGGTGTAAATGACACCAACCCTAAATGCTAAGGCAAAACCAAATGCTCGTCTCAGAACTATGTAAGGGAAGGTTGTCTAATGTGGACCACTGTTTATTTCATGCTGATAACTACATATAGCTTGTTTTCTTTCTTGTGTTAGGTAGTCCTTCTCTATTTACATTGGATATTGTTCTTCTTAAGCCTGTTATCAATTGGGCGAAGTCAACTTCGCGAAGACTGCTTCACGAAGTTCGCTGCACGAAGCTTTAATGTGAATTTTCGAGAAAAAAAACTATTTTGTGTAAAAAGAAGAAGACAGATAACGATACTCGACAATGGCAACCAAAAGCATTCTGTTTCTTCAACCAACGACAACACGAACAATAAATAGCACAATTGAAGCTCGTTTCTTCAATCAATTTTACTCTAGTAATTATTTGCATTGATACAAGTGACTTTATTCAGATATACTGCAATAATAGTACTAGATAGCTTTGAATTAAAAACAGACACGAATTAAGCTTATTCAAATAAAGATGCCCCCCCCCCCCCCCCCCCCCCCCCCCCTTCCCCCCGCCATCTGTCTCTCAGTCCGTGCCCCGCGTCTCACCGAGACACACACGCACGGACACACTCTCTTTACCCATGGGACCACTGCTCTGTCACCGGCTGTCTCTGTCCGCCAGTCTGTCCGAAGCTGTCTGTCTGTTTTCGTGCCTGTCTGCACCCCCCCCCCCCCCCCCCCCCCCGGCCCTCCCTGTCCGTCTGACAGAGACACACACGCACAAACTCTCTCTTTTTTCGCCTCACTGTCACCGAAGGACCACATCTTTGTCCCCGGCTGTTTCCGTCCACCCGTCTGTCTGTGGCAGTCTTCAAAGTGCCCCTCCCCCCTCCTCCCATTCCCTGTCTCTGTGACTCACAGAGACACACACGCACAAACAAACTCTCTCCTTACCTGATCAGTTCGCCGCTGTAAGGAATAGGTAGCTCCATCCTGGGGTTTGGTGGTGTTGGGGGTGGTGGTGTTATCTGTCATCACAGAACAACTTGTAGTTCTCGTTCACTTGTGCATCTAGTCAATAGACGAATTCAGGAAATAACTCTGTCGGCTTTTCATTGGTTGTGGAAGAGTTACGTTTCCTAGCTTTTCCATGCCGAGGCAAGCAACGCGTGACACTGTAGGCTTGCCTCAATAATTGTATGGAAACAAGGGAAAGCATTGACTCTTTAACGAACCATACAGACTTGAGTTATTTCCTAACTTCGTCTATTCAGACAAAATAAATATGCCCCGCTAATTTGTTTTGAAAAAGAATACACCGTAAACACGTAGTTTGAACAAACTGTGCTTTTCAGTGTCCGGTTATTTTCGTCTTCGTTCGGAAAGTTCAACTCCCACGTGTGCTGTTTTTTTTTTTACGATTATTTTATGAACAAGTTTGCTTTCACGCAAATAGTCGTTTTAATTTTTCTCAAGCAATTTAAGAAGTTAAAAAAAATGCAATGAACGCATCAGATTAGTCTAGAATATTAGATATTGTTCACTGATATAAATGAACCTGCGTTTTTGATGAGATGAGAGTCAAAAAAAGGCAAGAAAAAACCCAAAAAACCCAAATAGAGCTACAGAAAAAAACTACCAAAACGACACATAAACACCCTTAAAAATCCCCACTCACGTATCTGTCGGACGTCTTTTTTGATGTCTTCTGTATCACGAAATCATATTGGTCATATTGAGATGGGAGTAGGAAAAACAAATAAGTTTGTATTTAGTATGACACTCTTGGAAAATATTGTCTGAGGAGGTAATGAAATGTTTAAATGCACGTAAAGATGTTCATAAGAAGTTTGATTTTGACGTATGTTTCATGAAATAAAGGGGTTATTAAAGGGAAATCATGAACAATAAGCAGCGTTATTCGATACATTATTGATGTCGTTTAAGAAAAAAAAAAGATGAATATGAAAAAAAGAAAATTCAAATGGCGAAAAAACAAACAAACGAAAAAGCGAAAACAATAAACGATTTTCGCAGGTGAAAAAAGAGAAGTGGGTGTACCTGCGCCACCTGTTGTGCATTGTCGTTGCGGTGACCGAACAGGTTTGTCCAGCCATTACCTAGGTTCACCATTACCGTCTGCAATATAAAGTAAGGCAGATAAGGTGATAACAGGGCTCCCCTAAATGTGCGTCCAAAACCACAGGGCCGAATCTTGGCCCAGTTTCTGTTGCCCGGACCACCCCCCCCCCCCCCCCCCCCCCCCCCCTAGCCTGACCATGAGTCTCCTCCCAAGGGTTAACAAATACTATTTTGTTTTGCCTTTTAAACTCATGATAAATACTCCCAGAATAAGCCAGATTGCACATAAATTATTGCACATTTTTTCCGGGGGGGCATGGCCCCGGACCCCCCTAGGAGGAGGTTCGGGTGCTTCGCCACCTCAACTAATGTACCCCTACCACAATTGGGACCCCCCCCCCCCCCCCCCCCACTTAGGTCCGGCCCTGAACCGCATGTCCTTTCGTTATCATTCGCACCGTCTTTTATAGCAAGAAGCCCGGCATCTCACAAAGACATAATTATTGACAGTACGCCGGTGCAGTCTCTGAAGTGCAGTATATAGTGTACTGTACAAGACGACCGTCAACGCTCCCGTTAGCGTGGGGGGTTAGGACTTCACTGTACTCTACTCTACATGCATTCAACACCGGTAAATCATCTACTTACGTCGCCGTTTCTGGTAAAGATGGAATCCCAGGCACGTGGGGAATGCACACTCGATCGGCTTCTGGCGTTCACTACCGGACCCTCGTGAAAATGTCTGTTTGCTGTGCATTGGAATGACAGGTGGAAAATTCCGTGTAAAATTATATAACAATCTTACTGTTGGAGGAATGAAGAGAGAGAGAGAGAGAGAGAGAGAGAGAGAGAGAGAGAGAGAGAGAGAGAGAGAGAGAGAGAGAGACTGAGAGAGAGAGAGAGAGAGAGAGAGAGAGAGAGAGAGAGAGAGAGAGAGAGAGAGAGAGAGAGAGAGAGATGATGGAACTTTGATGGAACTTTATTTTTCAAGGATAGAGGTTCAAGGCGACGCCTTTTCTTACAACCGGTCCTTACTTCTAATACAAATGTCCAATAAATGATAAACAAGTAAAGCAACATGACAAATAAACAAAGTAAACGAACGAACCAGCAAACAATCGACCTGTAAGCAAACAAGCAAATAAACATAAACAACAAAATGACAAAGTAAGCAACATACAAATCGAAAGCGAAACATGCAACATGTTAATTGAGGTTACACATGTATGTAAAGTGATCGACGGTAAAATTCACACGATACCAACGTTTACACTAATGCTAATAATGATTATATGGTGTAAATGATGATGATGAAGATGTTGATGATGATGATGATGATGATCAAATGATGATGATGATGATGATGATAATTGATGATGATGATGATAATGATGATGATGTTGATGATGATGGAAAATCGCAACATAAATTCCACATAATACATATAATAAAGAACATATTTGTGTAATTCATAAAGCTTTGCCAATTGTTGACAGCTACTTGCACGTGTTAAGACTAGTATAGCCATCTAGATAGACATAAAATGATTATGCAGAGCTTGTTTAAAACTCTTTAGTGAGGTTAATGATCTTATTACAGACGGAATGGAGTTCCACACCAAAGCGCCAGAGAAGGCTTGACTAGTTTTGAACAAATCAATCCTGGGTATTGGTGGTAGAAAATTGATAGACCCGTACCTTTCGGTGACTCTGTGAAAAAGGTCCTGAATATAGATGGGCACTTCGCCATGATATACTTTATACATCATTACAGTCTTATTAAACTGTAACTGTTTAACTTGCGGCAGGTAGTTTAGATTCTTTACTGACTTCAACTCGAGAGAGAGAGAGAGAGAGAGAGAGAGAGAGAGAGAGAGAGAGAGAGAGAGAGAGAGAGAGAGAGAGAGAGAGAGAGAGAGAGAGACAGACAGACAGAGAGAGAGAGAGAGAAAGAGAACGACTGAATTAACGAACAAACTTTATTTTACAAGGATAAAGGTTTAAGGCACATTGCCTTGTCTAACAACCTGTCCTTAAACAAATACTAAACATATGAAACAAAATGAATGCGGAGAAAGTTACAAAGACCACAACAAAGAAGAAAGGTTATGAAATAAAATGGAAAAAAACCCACCGCACACGCACACACGACTACCAAACAAAGAGAGAGAGAGAGAGAGAGAGAGAGAGAGAGAGAGAGAGAGAGAGAGAGAGAGAGAGAGAGAGACAGAGAGAGAGAGAGAGAGAGAGAGAGAGAGAGAAAGAGATAGAGAGAAAGAGAGAGAGAGACAGAGACAGACTGACAGAGAGAGACAGAGAGAGAGAGAAAGAGACAGAGAGAGTTATTTCAAAGAAGAAAACAAACAATCATAATAAATACAATCATAAGAACAAAAAACATGCAAAAAACCAGCAATGCTATCGAGAAACATTGAGAGAGCAACGACGCGGAGTCATTATTAAAGGCACTGTCCTTCATGTGAAAACAGTTCGGCTCACTATAACAGATCTGCACAGGCTTTTACATCTAGGAGAAGAGCACCCCTCTGATTGGTCACATATATCTTAACAACTCAACATCCTGACTCTTTCCTGTGGAGAGTGAATTTTTGTTTTAAAGGAACTCATTTCACAGATTGGTAGGGTACTAGTGTCCCGGCGGTAGACACTGAATTGATTAGTAGAAAAATCCCGCTTTGCACAGAAAGAATCCAAGCTGTTGATTCTCGATGTGTGTCCAGGGAGAGAGATATTCATATCCCATGTAAAAGTTTGACCAGATCTGAGATGTTGCGCCGTGAGATGTTACACGGGAAGAACCACAGGAGCTTGAAGCAAAGCCTCCTACTCCTTTATCCTTACTGTGGAGATACTATTAGGGAGAGAGAGCAGCGGTGGTTGGCCGGTGTTTGCGGCGGGTCCGTGACGTCAGAATCGGGTCACACTAAAAGAAATTTGTCAGTGCTGCATATGGCTAATACACGATTTTAGCACAGACCTGCACAGTCTTTGTAATCAGTATTTCATGGCTAGTTTTTGTGTGTGGCAAATTGCTGTAGTAGGACATGGACTGGGTGGCCGAGTGGTAACGCACTTGCGTTCGGAAGCGAGAGCTTGCGAGTTCGACCCTGGGTCAGGGCGTTAGCAATTTTCTCCCCCCTTTCCTAACCTAGGTGGTGGGTTCAAGTGCTAGTCTTTCGGCGGGTGAGACGAAAAACCGAGGTCCCTTCGTGTACACTACATTGGGGTGTGCACGTTAAAGATCCCACGATTGACAAAAGGGTCTTTCCTGGCAAAATTGTATAGGCATAGATAAAAATGTCCACCAAAATACCCGTGTGACTTGGAATAATAGGCCGTGAAAAGTAGGATATGCGCCGAAATGGCTGCGATCTGCTGGCCGATGTGAATGCGTGATGTATTGTGTAAAAAAGATTCCATCTCACACGGCATAAATAAATCCCTGCGCCTTGAATATGTGCGCGATATAAATTGCATAAAATAAAAAATAAAAAATAAAAATCCCTGCGCTTAAAACTGTACCCACGGAATACGCGCGATATAAGCCTCATATTTATTGATTGAGTAGTAACAGTAGAAACCCTACAGTGAAGACAAAGGAGTAGGATACTTCGATCGACCGGCGCTTTGATACAAGCTCGACCTGTGTGAAGGACTGTGCCTTTGACAGGACAAAGGGCAACGCAGCTCACGTCTTGGACCATGGCGATGGTGGTCGTGACCGTCCGTGTGTCTCGCGTTACCTCTGCCCCTCCCTGGAGGACGTCTGTCTCTGTTTCTCTGTGGCAAAACATCTCATTACATTTCCATTATAACTTGAAAACAACACGAAAGCACGGAGACCTACACACACAACAGGTTAGTAGACAGTTAGATAGTGTGTGTGAGTGTGTGTGTGTGTGTGTGTGCTTTGCCGGAGGGAGTGAATGAGTGTGTGTGTGTGTGTGTGAGTGCCGTGTGTTTGTGTATATGTGTGTGTGCGTGTGTGAGCGTTTGGAATATGTCACTTTGAGAGTGTGCGTGTGTCTGTGTGTGTGCGCGCGCGCGTGTGTGTATAAGATTATGTATGTGCTTGTACACAATGTGTGTGTGTGTGTGTTTGTGTTTGTGTGTGTGTATGTGTGCGTGTGTATTCTCTTTCCGGCCTAATGCCCCTCTACTGATGATAAACATATTGAAAACATTCTTTTAATGACAGTTAAACGTTCTACAAAAGTATGTAGAAATGCAATGATTATGCCGGTCAGTGATTGTCCCTGTAAATCAATTCACAACGCAAGCAACTTGCCACCTGCGCATACATACACTAATTCAGCCAGTATTTTTGTGAATAAAAAAACCCATCACATTTTTTTTTTACACAAACATTAAAGTGAAACACTGAGCGAATTAACAGACAGACAGATACACAGACATGCGCGACAGTGCCGAAACGAGTGCTTAACCCGAGGGGTAGACAGAGAGACTGACAAAAAGACGGAATCACATCACTGCAGAGAAACTTCTTTAATTACTAATTTCCTTCGCCCCAAACTGCGAGGGCCAGACATGGAGAATCACATAACTGCAGAGGAACCTCTTACTCCTTTCCTTTGCCCCCACTACGAGAGCAAGACGGACACACACACACACACACAAACAGACATATATAATCACATCACAATAGAGGCGTTTCTTACCCCTTTCCTTGCTCCAACTCCGAGGGCAGGCGCAGTCACCACTAGTAGCAAGCAGACAAGCGTGGACACTTTCATTCTCACTAAATTCACCAAATGGTCTCCATTCAATTAATCCCCCCGAAAAAGAAGAGAAGAGAGCAGGTCCAGTTTCTCAGTGTTGTTATTTTTCGGATGAGAAATGAAATCTCAGGAAAGAAATCCTTAGTCGCAGGTAGACGTTCCCCGAAAAGCTACAGAGGAATAGTAACACTCCTTACCGAATGCGTTTGCCACGATGTGTTCAAAAACAAAGCAAGCAATGTCATTACAAGTGTCATTCACATAAGCACTTCCATATAACTTGAGTGTCATTCGTACAAGCGTACCCAATTCTGCTTATCGTATACTGTTATGGCACTTGAAGACCAAGTGAGGTGTGAAGTTCATTTACAGGAAATAAACGTCCAAAAAAGAAGCCCCCCCTAAAAATAGAGTTCTCAGAATGATCATATGTACTAGCCTAAAAGACTAATTATATTTTCATACTGATCACAGCATGTATCGATTGAAAGTATCCAAATACACTTCAGCACGAATTCTTATCCTACCAAACGACACCAAATGCTTGATACTAAAAGTCCTCTACCACAAAGAAAAGCACGATCGAACAGCCCCTCTAAACCCACGTTGTGTCAGACACTTGAGGACAGTCATCAACAGACAACAGTGTCTCAAGTTTCACAAAGGCGACGCTGTGACAGTTACTGACAAAGCAAACTAATGAACAATGGAACTAAAGCTAGCCGTACTGTATTTGGTTCCAAGTGGTGGTAGGAGTTTAACAGGAAGAGATGTCAGGAAACAAGCGTCGACCTCTTTTCATTCTAATCATGTACAGTTAAACCTGTCAATACCGGTGTAACACGAAATTTTTACTCCACGAAAAATTGACTCCGGACGTACGAAATGTTTACTCCGAATACACCTGTCGTACGAGCAAAGAACTCCCCAAGGTACGAAAAATTTACTCTCTCCACGAAATGTTTACTCCCCAAATTTTTACTTCCAGTAAAAATCTCGTACGCGAAAATGGGATGCGGGCAAAGGGATAATGCCAATATGTCATCTCGCGCAAACAAATGTCGCGCTACCCTCCTTCCACCCCTTCCACCACCAAGACTAACAGGGGACAGGGGAGTAAAACTTGTGTACACCTGGCGTGGGCAGTAAATTGCTCGTGTTAGGGTGGAATAATTTATTCGTTATTTATTCGTCAGGGGAGTAACATTTTCGACCGAAATGTTGAATTGGAACACACCTGTCGTTGGAGTTATTTTCTTGTGTTTTGGGGGAGTGGTTTTTTCGTAAAGGGAGTACAATTTTCGTACGGAATTTTTACTCCGGAGTAAATATCTTGTGGAAGTTATAATTTTCTCGTGTTACACCGGTTAGCCATCAAGAACAACGTTGAAACCATCAGATTGAAGCATATATTGACGTCGTCATGGAATTTTGGCGTAGGCCTAACTCATTTTAGACAGCTTTTCAGCAGAAGGCAAAAACTTATTATTTTTTATTATGAAATAGTGTTTATATTTGTACCTGGTATGGATAGGAATATAAAAGAATGTTAAATCATGCATTGTTCATCATGTTTTAGAGAATATTTCTCATGGAGAAAGATTTACTCAGTCTAAAGCACAAAAACATCAAAATCGCCAAGAATCCAGTTACGCCAAAATTCCAGGACAACCACGATATGGCTCGTTTTAAAAAAATGTCGCCAAAGCTGTCCCCGGACTTTGGCTCTGCACAGTCGTCGCGTCTTAAAACAAACTAGACGACATATTGTATCATTTTGTTCGTTGTCCAAGGGTTCCTGTATCAAAAATACAATTTTATGTTAATACTAGCAGTTAAGCCCGGCTTCGCCCGGGAGTAAGCGGAGCCCTGTAGCAATTTAAGACGCTCGCTATCCCATTATGATTAGCTTTACCTCCTTTGTTTGGATACAAAAAAAGAGTTATCTCCCTTACCTTCTAGAAATTTCCAGAACTGTCCAGTTAATTTTTCATTCTTCATTTCTTCCCCTCATTGGAGCAATAGCGAGTCTCTAATATCACTGGCATGATGTGCTTGCTACAGGTGAACAGTAGGCACTGAACTGGTCTTGCACCATATAGGCTGTATTCAATAAATGGGAGGTCCATAATCTGAGAAAGGAAACAATGAATCAAGAAACTAAAACCCAGGTGCACATCTGCGGCACCTAGGGAGTGTACGTGCACACTATCTTGTTCCTGCCTCTTGCCATCTCAGAGGTATGGCGACCACAGACAAAAAAGAGTTATCTCCCTTACCTTCTAGAAATTTCCGGAACTGTCCAGTTAATTTTTCATTCTTCATTTCTTCTCCTCATAGGAGCAATAGCGAGTCTCTAATATCACTGGCATGATGTGCTTGCTACAGGTGAACAGTAGGCACTGAACTGGTCTTGCACCATATAGGCTGTATTCAATAAATGGGAGGTCCATAATCTGAGAAAGGAAACAATGAATCAAGAAACTAAAACCCAGGTGCACATCTGCGGCACCTAGGGAGTGTACGTGCACACTATCTTGTTCCTGCCTCTTGCCATCTCAGAGGTATGGCGACCACAGACAGACAGACACACAGACAGACACTCTCTTTTATTTATATGTATAGATAGTTTGTAGAGCCTGGTACATGTTTAAAAAAAAAAATAAAAAAATACAAGAACAATAAAGAGAGGAATGCAGGTTGTTCCATCAATACATACACATAAACTCGTTCCGTTGAAAAAATACAATATAAAATAAATCTCCAAAATAATCGTTCTCAGGTTCCACTGTTCTGCTCACCCACATTAGCTGGTGACAAAGTTTAGACTGGGACAAGCTGAAAAGGTTTGCCTTGGTGTAAACTCCAAGCTGTCAATCTCTCAGTCTTCTTCTACACGGGTGGTCATTGGTATTTTAAACTGAAAGAACCATGTCACACGTGACTAAGTTTGCTTAAAGACATGCTGTGCTGCATCATGAATGAAAAGGCAATGAAAAAAAAAAATTGGTACATGTATACGTTTGAGGACATTTTTGTTGTTGATGATTCATCCATGCGTTGTACACCCAGGCTACGAATGTAACTTCACACCATGTCATATAAAAAAAGATTGCAAACACTATGTGTAGTTTTTGAAGTCTGTGTTTCTCTACAAGCATTGAAAGATAGCAAACAAATACACTCTGCAAATTAAACAAAAGGAACACCTGCACAGGATAAGCAAAGAGGTTAAAAGAGAGAGAGAGAGAGAGAGAGAGAGAGAGAGAGAGAGAGAGAGAGAGAGAGAGAGAGAGAGAGAGAGAGAGAGAGAGAGAGTTATCTTTATTACAAGTCTTCGTGTTTTTGTGACTTTATAGACAGAGGAAGTTTAACGTGATGTTTTTAATATTGTTCAGAGTCTTTAATTAGTTTTTTGATATTGGCATAGAAAGTATTTACATATAATGTGATATTACTCAAATTGTACACCCTTTGTTTAGGTTATAACCTGAATGTATGCCTAGATGATGTGATATTGTTTAAATTTAGATTAATTTCAAAGCAACTATTAACATATTTTATATATAATATATTAATTCCATGCGGCTATAGACCAGCGGGCTTTCTTTTGACAAATGCGATTATGATTGAAGTGAGATAGGAGGGAAGCAAGAGAGAGAGAGAGAGAGAGAGAGAGAGAGAGAGAGAGAACGAGAGAGAGAGAGAGAGAGAGAGAGAGAGAGAGAGAGAGAGAGAGAGAGAGAGAGAGAGAGAGAGAGAGAGAGAGAGAATTGCAAAAGAAAAAGATAGGAAAGTGTATACACACACACGCACACACATGCTTGCTTGCGAATGCACAAAGACATAACAACCAAAGCAGAAACCAACAAACATGAATAAACCATATTGTACATGTTTGTATTTTCCTGCTTTTATGTTCAAATACAATGTATATACTTTTGGGGAAGAAATAATTTGGTAGCTCACCCCCTCCCCTCCCCCATACACACACCTGAACTTATACCCTTTTTCATTTGCACACGCCCACACTGATAACCCAAGCTCTCTCCTCACCCAACGCTCACCCCAATTAATACACCACCTCTCTTCCATATTATGTCAGCTACAGCAAACAAACAACACACAAAGAATATACATGTATCACATTTTGAAATGACTTGGCACGATCAACTGTTTTTTCTCCTTCGTTCATGGACTGAAACCCCCACGTTCACTCGTGTTTTCGCACGAGTGGGTTTTTACATGTATGACTGTTTTTATCCCGGCATTCAGGCAGCCACATGCCGTTTTGGGGGAAGCATGCTGGGTATTTTCTTGTTTCTATAACCCACCAAACACTGACATGGATTACAAGATCTTTTCGGTGAGCATTTGATCTTGTGCTTGCGCGTACACACGAAGGGGGATAAGGCATTTGCAGGTCTGCACATAAGTTGACCTGGGAGATCGGAAAAACCTCCACCCTTAACCCGACAGGCCGCAGCGACCGGGATTTGAACTACCAACCTTCTGATTAGAAGGCCGATGTCTTATCCACTAGGCCACTCCGCCCGCTGCCCGTGAACAACTGTTTCAATTCAGTACATTCATCAGTTAACATTGTACAAACCACACATGAAGCACAGTATCACATCACAGGTCTTTGTTCCCTGAATGATTAGAACAGCCACGTCATGAGTCTTTCTGCTTGGCCCGTAGAACGTATTTGAGTTTTGCAGCATTGTACATGTCTGTGAATGGCGTCTGACTCTCGCTGGGAGTCCGTGGCAGACGAAGTAATCTGCGCACGGAGGGAAACTTGAACAGCACGTTCTGACCAAGGCCAAACAGACTGGAGCACACCCAGTAGTAGCACATACACTGAAACAGTGGAAATCAGAACGTCAGTCATTATGCAGTGCAAAGACATTCTGGAAATAAAAATCTCAGTACTTGTGATATGGCATATACATAGGAACCCCCCTTTTATGACCCTCAGTGTTAAGCCCTCCCTTTTATGAGATCCACATTTTCCAGATTTTTTGTACGTACCACCGCTAAATTCACCTTTATTTTAAGACTCTTCCCCTTTTAAAAAATGATTTTCTGAGATTTCTTGACTGTACTGCAAATGTAAATCTCAGGGTTTATAATGTGACATGTACTAGTGTTTGTGTTTATCAATTAAAAGTCTGGGCTAGCAGGTATAGATGAACAAGCTCAAATAAGACACAGCGGCCCTCCTGTTGGGTCTTTTCATCAGCTATGGGAGATTTGCATCTGGTTGGTGAGACAATTATATATATATATGTGTGTGTGTGTGTGTGTGTGTGTAGGGCATGTGTGCGTACGTTCGATCATGCGTACTTACATGTGTACGTGTGTGAGTGTTTGGTTATTTGTGAGTTATGTTCTCTTGTCTAAACTTTTTTTCACTGAACACTGCCTCAGATTAGGGCTGAGCTGGCTTGAAGGGGACATTGTTTGTACAGCCTTCATGCAAGTTAACAGTGCTCACTCATGTTGATACATGTATGTGTAAAAGGGGCCGTGTGCTTTGTATCTTAGAGCTATTAAATACCCCTGAGATAGGCACACATGCCAAAATATTGGGAAAAACAGAGATCGCTTGTTGGTTTTTTTGTCCTCTCTTTCTCAACGTAAATATATATATGCGATAGCGCTGAGCCGTCAAACCAAGCGGTCATGGCATCCTTGTGAATAATGACACCCGATGTACTTCACATGCTTCTCATAAAAGGGGGCATTATCTTGAACAGACACTGTCATTTTCACAATGCCCACTCATTACCATGTTTATTTTGTTCCTGAAATCATACAGAATCTTTCTTGCCATGGGGGGTTTAGCTCAGTTGGTACGTAGAGCACCAAACTTGTGATCATAAGGTCATGGGTTCGAATCCACGCAGGGACAGACATGGGTCAACTATAAGTGCAGACTCAGAGTTGGTATCCATGTCCTGCCCCTGTGTCACAAAAGTGGCGCGTAAAAGACCTCGGTCATTCTGCCATAAGTACAGGAGGCTGATTACACTTCAACACGCACACACCTGGGTAGCGTGACTCTTGTTGCTGCTAGCTTTCCACTGGGAGGAAGCGACCTGAATTTCCCAGCATTGGGATACGTAATAAAGTAAATGAAATGGAAATGAACTTAGCTTGGCTCAAACAGCCATTCAAAGTTATTTTTACAGAATTTTGTGTCGGCAGACAGACCTCCAGATTTATCCAGGAAAAAATATCTTCTTCTTCTTAGTTCATGGGCTGAAAATTCCACGTTCACTCATGATTTTGCACGAGTGGGTTTTTACGTGTATGACCGTTTTTACCCCGCCATTCTAAAGGCCATAGGCTGCTTTCAGGGGAGGGCAAACGTTTGAAACTTACACTGGGAACAACTGCACCGATAGGCACCATCACCACACTGAGCAGACGCATGACATTCATCATGATCTTCTGCATCCTGCGCGCCTTCTGCCCTGTGAGGGAGTGCATCTGGGGGAGACAAAAAACAAAAACCATTTGAGCAATACAATATATTGGAAGTTCAAAGTGAAAGCGCATAGTGCTTTTAGTTATGCGCTATAGAAATCTCCTTTATAAATAAGTAAAAGTGAGTTCATAGTTGTGTTCACATTACACAGGTGTACCACGGGGTAACCCCAAGTTTAAGACTTACAAATCTGAAAAAATTGGGTCTACAGTTTTAAAATGGATGTAAAATGTACATAGTTTATGAACAGAAAATCATAAAAATCAGGTCTACAGTCTCAAAATGAATGTAATTTAAACAGAGTTTATGAATAGAAAATCATAAAAAGCAAAGTGTCAAAAATGGGGAAGTCTTCAATTGGGGGGGTCTTAAAAGGGAGGCGCCACTATAATACCTCTATATTGAGGAGGTTGGTAAGCCCCAGGAGTACAGGAAGGATCCAGGTGGCATCAGGTGCTGTCAGGTCGGGGAACCACAGCGTACCCTCTGTCCGCAGGTCTGGGCAGAGCACAGGGGCTTCTGCAGCGACAGAGAAAGGATAAGGATAAGATTTCATATAGTCCTGTGAGGTAACCCTCATGGAAATTCGGGCTGCTTTCTCACTAGGGAAAGCGAGCTGCCATACAGTATACGGCTCTACACATAATTTTGTTTCCTGCACATGTGTGTATTCATGTTTCCAAGCCCTGCAACTTTCGCTGTGAACTTGGGTTCTTTATCGTGGGCATATGTGCATGCGGGAGTGTACAGACACCGAGGAGAGTCTGCACAAAGTTGACTCTGGGAAATAAATCCCTCGCCGAACGTGAGGATCGAACCCTTGCTGATAGCGGCAACTGGTTTTAAAGCCAGCGCAGCTACCGACTGAGCTATTGCCCTGCCCTCTCAAAGATACAGTGCTTGGATTATTCATGTCAATTAATCTTTAATAATAATAATAATAATGACAGCTTGTATAGCACGAACCACAGTAACCTATGCTCTCCGCGCTTTACATATTAACTATGAATAAAAACATAGTACATGTATTTAAACATCAAATACATATACATTCTAACAAAATAACGTAACAATAAACTTACAGCAACACATTAGCCACTTATGGACAATGCCATGCAGATAGATACACAACGCACAATAAATTATGTACAATGAACATTGGAGAATCTCAACTCTTTCATCGTGTTTGTAACACTGCTTCTGCTATCTAAAGCCACAGACTTTGCCTAGCTTACAATATACAAGCTGTCAAAAGCTACTGTGGTGTTAGTTTGATTACATGGTGTTGAGTGTAAAAGTGATTAAACTGTCACATGTATGTGTTATGCTACTGTATACATGTGACAGGATCTAATCCATGAATAGTAGAATAAATGCATGCATTATAAATGCAAATTCACTCTCGGATGATTTGATTTCCAGTACAGTGGTACCTGCAGTGTAGGGCCCCTCCGATGAAAGGACACCTCCCGAAGGAGGACTGTGATCTTCTAGCTGTTGTCCATTTGTCTCCTATCTCTACTAAAAGCACCTGTCATGACAGGCCCCCTGCAATGTAGGGACACTTTTGGATTGTCCCCAAAGTGTCCTTTCATCACAGGTACCACTGTACCACCAAAATTCCTCAAAGTAAATTGGACACTTTTACAGAAATGTTAAGGCATATCGGAAGACCTTTTATTTAATAACATACCACACAGCAGACAAATGTACCTAACAGATGTTTCTGATGCATGTGTTCCAAGATAAAATCTGAGACAACATGCTTCTACTAGGTTTGTGGGCTGCAGCTTAGGATTTGAAATCCAGCGAGCCTTCCTCTTTGAAAGTGGAAGCACCGTTAGTATTACTGAATTAGTGTGCGGGTCCAGGGATGGCCAAATCTTCTGCCCGATCGCCAGGGGCTAGTAAAAAATCCACCGGGCTAGTAGAAACCGCCTGGCAGCTCGCCCGGCTGGACAGTTAAAATTCTGGTCAAATGCAAAACATTTGGTTGTAACTATCAAGTTTTAAAGCCATATAAACACTGCAGATGCAGGAACTTCTGTCGTCTGCAAAATCATCGACACAAAACAAAACCAGGCTCCTGTGCGTGTCACCCCTGTTTTAATTGTATAAAAAAATCTAACACTCATAATTTGTTATGTGATATGTACCGGGCTAGCAACATTTCTGGCAGGCTAGTGACTTTCTTGAAGTTACTCACCCGGCTGACTGGCAAGTTAAAATGTTGAGATTTAGCCATCCCTGTTGGTCTAACAGCACCGAACACACTCAACCAAACTTTATCAATTGACAATAATTCCGCGCTCCACTGGCAAGTGCAAGTGTGTCTGCAAAGTCAAGGGGGTAATCTGGAACGCATTTTAGAGAGAGCATAAAAGTAAAACCATCTGACCTAGAGACTAAAAACTTCATGGAATAATCATCCATAAACTGAACTTAATGTGCATGAAATATGAAGGAAATCACTGTACATATGTGTAAGACATTAGCATTTTTGTGAGAGACATTTCATCCTGTATTACAATAAATGTTACATGTACAGTGGAACCCCCCTTTAAAGACTCCCTCCTTTTTAAGACCTTGTTTTCTCCGACTTTCTATTCATAAGCTCTGTAAAATTACAGCAGTCCCTGCAATGTACGGCCCCCGGCGTGAGCGGACACCTGACATGTACGGACACATTTGCTCGGCACGGAGTGTTTTTCTTCTATATTTGCCCCCCCTTAAACGGACACCTGCAAAACGTGGACGCGGACACTCATTTTCGGTCCCAACAGCAGGTCATACCTCCAATGTACGGACAGACCATCTCAAATTTTCACCACAACAAAATCGTTAACAGAGCAGTCCGGCTCTTGGTACAAAGATCACAGCCGCAATGGCGTAATGACAGTCACTGATAACTTGAGTGCACGTGTACCCATCAGGAGGGGGGGGGGGGTAGTTTTGGTCAGGAATGGAGTACATGCGAAGATGCCAACATGAAACTGCACTGTGCTCTTTATTCTTGCCTGTTGGACGTAAACAACAGAAACCACAGTCGATGAAGGTCCTGAGCGAAAGAGAGTGAAAAACCGGCCACAGTTCTCAGCATTGTGTGTCTGTGTGTAACCTCTTTCATTGACAAGATACTCTTGTTTCCCCTCAGCCTTGACCAGTGAGTCGGTTGCCTTCAGTTGTCTTGCTTTGTCAAAAGTTACGACACAGTCAACTGCCATGCGTTGCTCAGAATCACAATAGCCCGCTCAGAGAAAAGTCGCTCTGGATTGGTCTATGCAACGGGCTCACAACGAGGCAAATCGCTTCACGATGGCGACGAAGAAAGCACGATTGCTGCGAGATATGAAAAAAGTTGTACTTCTTAAACTAGTAGACGATTCGGTCAGTGAAATCGTCAGAGAGAATGTAGTTATGATGGGAAATTTAGCTGGGGTAGTCCCTGAACCTTGAAAAGCGGTGGATCCCTCGGGTCACGTCGAAAACCACGCCGAGAAGATCGAAACACGCTACACGGCATCGCAGTGTAAACACCGCCGCCATCTTGGATAACGCGGCGGGCGGTGGGCGAGCATATACCAAAGCCGCTCGCCGAGTGCTTCGCGAGCGCTTTCCTGCACTGCCCTAAGAAACGGCTTTTTGTCATTCGCACTGCGAGCGACCCGTGGCGAACCGCTCTGGGCAACTCGTCTCTGGTCTTGCTCTGAGTGAACAGTGCAGCTGGCCTCTCTGGCCACAGCCCCAAACAGTACATGGCTGGAGGGAGTGAGAGAGAGGGAGGGGGGGGGGGGGTGGAGGGGTAGCTGGCTAAACTCTGTGGGGTGTCCGGTGTCACTGCATGTCAGCACTGAGCAGGAAGAGCATTGAAGAGAAATAGAGAGGTGTACTCTTCCACACAATTTCCAAGCATCAGTTGTCCCGGCTTGGGGTAGGCATTAGTGAGGGAGAGTGGGAGCTGTGTTATGTAGGCCTCAGTGTATATCCGACTGAAGAGTGAAAAGTCATATGATCGGCATGCAGTCAATAAAGCCAGACAAGAAGAAAATAAATTAAATGATTATGACATGCAGCTCTATCTGCTGCTATTTATTCAAACTGCATGGTTTTCAAGCTTATTCTTGCAAAGCATCTG
The DNA here is from genome assembly GCF_037325665.1 of Littorina saxatilis. Lineage (NCBI taxonomy): Eukaryota > Metazoa > Mollusca > Gastropoda > Littorinimorpha > Littorinidae > Littorina > Littorina saxatilis. The sequence continues at coordinate 72,409,162 of NC_090246.1, read as the reverse complement.
CACATGCTCCTCTGTGCTGTGTTTGTGTGGCTGCTTTCGTATGTCAGTACATGGTGAGTGTGTTCACTGCCTTGAGGATTTATTTTATCTCTTCTTTTCAACACTTTTCATACAAATCATTTTTACAGAACGTTTAAAGAAGTATTAGGAGTTTATTGTTATTGTTTAGTAGCCACAAGAAGTGATTAGCATAGACTCAATCCTGTTGTTTGTGTGTCTCTGTGTGAGTGTATGGGGGAGGGGTGACTGGTCACCCCTCCCGTGACCGGACACCTGCAATGTACGGACAGTTTTGCTATGGCCCAAGGGTGTCCGTTCATGAGAGGGACTGCTGTACCTCTATTTTAAGACTTACTCCTTTTTAAGACCCGATTTTCTCAGATTTTGGGAGGTCTTAAAAGGGGGGTTCCACTGTAAGAGCAAAACTAGAGAGCTTACCAATGTCAGTGGAAGCAGTAGGGACAGCCCCACTCATGTTGCGCAGGGCAAACGACAGGCACACCCACATAGGGATCTGGAACCACAGCACTAGGGAGGACTTGGCCGGGTGACAGTTTTCACGGATGTACAGGTCTTTTATCAGCTTTCGCATCTGGCATAAACAGACAGAAAAAGAACATCTTACAACAAGGTAAACGAAGTTTGTTTCTGATCACAAGGCTTAAACAATTAGGTTGTTAGGTCGGTTACTTATTTTTAGAGGGGGGGGGGGGGAAGGGTGGGGGGTGGGGATTGGGGGTTCAGTTTGTACACATTTTCATTTATATTGGCGCATGACTGTGACGTTTTATTGGCTGGAAATCATTCGAGCCGTGTCACTTGGACGTTGGAGAGGTGTATCAGTCCTTGTAAAGTCTGTAAATTTTTTTGGGTGGGATGGTTAAAAAAAAGTTCTTGGGTCGGTCATGGAATCAGAAACACTGATACTGTATTTTTCCTTGTCCTAACAAGAAAACTCCAAACATTGATGTGAAGCAAAAGTTCAGGTTCAATATCACTTTTACTGAGGACCCATGCATCTTGCTTCGCCCCCCTAAGTTGACAGAACATTGCTAATTAATGACTGAAGCCTTTCCTTTGAGAAATGAAGAACCTAGCTGCTATGGTCCTAGAATCTTCTGCTGCATAGACTTCATCAGTAAAAGCATCAAGCTTACACACACACCTACACACACACCCACTCTCTCTCTCTCATTCATACAGACACACACAGCAGAAACAAGCACACTCGGTTCACTGTCCACACAATATACTGGTGCTAATATATATTAAAAAAATATAAAAAATAAAAATATGCAATACTCACCGTAGAATTGTATTTGAAGCGAGCATATTTGGTATCCCAAGCAAACTTTTTGACAGCGACCGCCACCTCTCGGCGAAGTTCTTGGGACAGCTTGCCAATCTCTGGCTGCAAAAGCTCCACCTTGGCCATAATTCGCATGGAGTAGATTGCCAATGGCAGAGTGACAATGCCACGCAGCAGCATTGTTGACACTGCTATGCTTGCCCACCATGGTAAACCTGCAAAGGTTCAGATTCAGTCAGGCAATAAAGTTATGGTATTCCATGCTGAATGGAGCATAGTTTTCACAGAGTAGATTGCCACAGTGACAATGCCACACAGCAGTATTGTTGATACAACGATGCTTGCCCACCATGGTAAACGGTAAAACCTGCAAAGGTTCAGATTCAGCCAGGCAATTAAGTTATGGTATTCCATGCTGAATGGAGCATAGTGTTCACAGTGTAGATTGCCACAGTGACAATGCCACACAACAGTATTGTTGATACCACTATCAGGGATGTTGCTACAAATTCATACCTATAGGACAAAATTAATGTCATGAGTTCTTCAGCATCAGGACATTTGACCGCTTTCAGAAAGTGTAATAGGACATTATGAATTTGCGCCAAACAGCTAATAACACATTCCATGGAATTGTTCCAAAGTCATGCGCCCACACACACACGCACACACACACACCCACACACACACCCACGCGCTGTAGAACACACACATACACTGTAATATAGTAAATACATCAACATGTGCGTATAATGTTGTATTTGTTTAGTTTCAAAGAAACCACAAAAAAGAAACCAACATGTACAACTTCAGAGCTCTTACTTTGATTACAAACTGCATGATTTGGATAAAAGTTGATAAAGAAAATGATCGGTTTGATCTAATGCTGATCTTTTGCAGGGTTTAGTTGTTTTTTTCAGCGGCATAATTCAGTGCTTCGTCTTGTATCGAAAACAAAAGCACATTTAGTCAGTTGGAGTTGTCTCCCGTACTCCTGTAGCATGCACTGATATAAAAATAATCCACTATTTTTAGATCAGTGCGCTGCATCGAGACGGTTATACCCAAACGGCGCATACCGCAAACGGTTCGGGAATTCCCGACAAAAGAAAAGATCCGCACGCGGCACTGGCAACTTCAGTGTCAGCTGAACACGAGAGCGTTCGGTCTTTTAGAAGATTTGTATCTTGAAATGAAAATTAACGAATATCGCGCTGTTCGAAGGAATGGAGTATATATCGGACAATGACCACGCTCAGGCTAAAACGATAGGACATCTGACCGATATGCGGCAATGTGAATCGGACATTTGGGGATTTTCATCGTTATATGTCCGATGTCCAACGCCTAACGATATCCCTGCACTATGCTCGCCAACCATGGTAAATCTGTCAATGTTCCGGTTGAACCAGGTGAGAGTTTTCCACATTTTCAGAATATGTTTACGTTTCGTTCCTCTTGATGAGAAAAACAAGGGGTATTTATACCTCCTGTCAAAAATTAAAGAGGTAAACAGCTATAATTTATGGGTCATAAGGCGCGACTTTTTTCCTCGAGTTCGACCCCTGCGTCTTGTATAACGAAGCGCCTAATTTTGTTCAAAAGAAGGTGCGCCTTATGCGCTGTAGCGCCTTGTCACCCGGAAAGTACGGTATTTAAATTTTAATACTAACGTTAAAAGAAATAATGAGTGGCTGCTGACACCAGTTGATCATGTTTAAAATCAAGGATAAGCCACAAATTGTTTATAAAATAGCTAAAATTCTTCTGCTTCAGGGGGGCTTTGCCCCCCAGAACCCCAACGGGACCCTGGACCCCAGGTTGTACCCTCCCCCTCTACACAAAGGCTTAACTGTTCCGCCCCTGTAATCTTTGTTTGTTTAACGCCCAGCCGACCACGAAGGGCCATATCAGGGCGGTGCTGCTTTGACATTTAACGTGCGCCACACACAAGACAGAAGTCGCAGCACAGGCTTCATGTCTCACCCAGTCACATTATTCTGACACCGGACCAACCAGTCCTAGCACTAACCCCATAATGCCAGGCGGAGCAGCCACTAGATTGCCAATTTTAAAGTCTTAGGTATGACCCGGCCGGGGTTCGAACCCAAGACCTCCCGATCACGGGGCGGACGCCTTACCACTAGGCCAACCGTGCCGGTCCCTGTAATCTGTGTTCCTAAGATAATGATTGTATGCTTTGGTGTTCCCCTCTTGAGTCTTGTGCTTCAAGTTCAATGTTGCGGTGACTTTGAATAAGCCAAAATAATGGCCGAAAAATTTCCAAGATGTCGTAAAGCTTTCTGACAGTTTCGGCCAAATGTCCCAACATGAAAATGTCTAGCAACACCCCTGGTTACAGACGTTTTTTTGCTATGGAAAGGTGAATAAATTAGAAGAAAGAAATGTGTCCTGGATCCTTTGAGGTGGTTGTTATGTGCAGGCGGTTGTTATTGAGAGGTGATCGCCAGGGTTATAATCATATATATCGAGAGGTGGTTGGCAGGGCAGGTTTGTCTGAATTACAAACATCGCATTGAAAAAGTCAACAATAGCCCAGCCCCTACGTACTGTCCTTTAACTAAAACATAGAAATGCAGGGCGGGGATGTAGCTCAGTCGGTAGCGCGCTGGATTTGTATCCAGTTGGCCGCTGTCAGCGTGAGTTCGTCCCCACGTTCGGCGAGAGATTTATTTCTCAGAGTCAACTTTGTGTGCAGACTCTCCTCGGTGTCCGAACACCCCCGTGTGTACACACAAGTACAAGACCAAGTGCGCACGAAAAAGATCCTGTAATCCATGTCAGAGTTCGGTGGGTTATAGAAACACGAAAATACCCAGCATGCTTCCTCCGAAAACGGCGTATGGCTGCCTAAATGGCGGGGTAAAAAACGGTCATACACGTAAAATTCCACTTGTGCAAAAAACACGTGTACGTGGGAGTTTCAGCCCACGAACGCAGAAGAAGAAGAAGAAGAAATAGAAATGCAAATCATATGTGTCCAAACGAAGTACCTGTTGTGGAGTGAATACTCTCTAGCACTTTCTGAGCATATCCAATGGGAGCAACGTCTGGTGAAAAATACTTGCTGTACGTCTCAGCAGAAAAGTCTCTCTTGGAAATATGCAGTGGATTCAAAGGCACGCTCGCACTGACACACTTCGCCCTTTTGTTGGTACATGCAATGTGATTTCTAATGGGATTCAGGTTAGGATCTCTCTGTCGATCTGTTGACAGCCCCAAAGAACGTGCGTAACTGTGCAACTTTCGGAATTCTTTCAACACATGACTAGCTTTTGACCTTGTAAAATATGAACCACTGGCTGAAGAGCACCTACACACGCATAAGTAAGTCAGACGAGACATTATTACGTGAAAATAGACTTTTCTGTGGAACTTTTCCCATAGACAATCAACGTTTTCCAGCCACAAAAATCAAAGTAGTGTAGTTCGAGCGAGCCTAGAGGTAGTTCATGGGCGCCGCCATTTTTGATCTTCTACCGGAAGCGCAGCAGACGCGAATTTCCTGTAAAAGGTGAAGGTCAAAAGATATCGAAAGTCACTTTTTACTGACGGGTTTCCTATCCAGAGTAACCTTCAGAACAACGGATGATAATGAGCGCTGCTGATCTCACTGAAGGTGAAGGCCACCAGAGACCCCAAACGTACTTTGTAATTTCTCTCCCTTCTACGACGGAGGTTGTACTGAGTGATGCCGGCCGAGGCCGCGCCGGATCGGCCGCGCAGCTGATTAACTGAGCACCAGTAGTGCATCAGTTGCCGCAGAGTCAGTTTGGATACTGTTATTGCATTTCTACTGGCCTGTTACAAGATTCCGAGTCAATGGCCGAATGCAGGGACACGAAGAGTGGGTTTTGACAAGAGTTTAATTAGAACAATCAGTATATCTGCCGAACTGTAACACTGAGCCGAGGTTGACGAGTCTCCTTCTGTATTCTCTTCGGCTATTTTCTTTTCTTCAAAGTTTTCTTTCTTTTCTGTGGATAATATTGAACATTCGTGTATACAGACGAACACACTGACACACATTCACTAGGCTGACAACTGAAGTGACAAAAAGACTGACACACGCACGTCACGTACACACATCATAGTACACAAGGCGTGCATACGGACTTAAGCACACTATGATAGTACACACACACACACACACACACACACACACACACACACACACACACACACACATACACACACTGACTGACTGACACCGTCACACACACACACACACACACACACACACGACACACACGCACACACACACTGACACACACACACTGGTGACACTGACACACACACTGGCACACACACACACACACACACACACGCGGCAATGAACACTATGTGTGCTACTTTTGCCAGCTGAGAACTATGTATACAATGTCACAATGTGATCAAAACTTGTAACAGAAATGTGTTCAATATGTTCACTTCTGTTAAGAGTAAATGATATTCCAAGTGTGTGGTGACATCAGTCCAACGTTAAAACAAAAAGTTTAGCACTTGGGGCGATTCGAGACATTTTGCCACTGGTATCCCTTTCGCTGAAGCCGAAGTGCGGTCAGAACGCCATGTAGCAACCAACACTTATTATAGGCAGCAATATAAAGACAGTATGATTGCATCTGTAACAACGAGTGTAGAGAAACATGGAAAGGAAACATTACGATAATATGAACAACATGCGGCAGCTGCAGAAACAATGGGATTGTTAGTGCAGTCAGTATCGGAGCAGATACGGGCAGAAGCAGTAATTGTCACCGCCGCCGCCATAAACACCACCACCACCATCACCACGATAGCAGCAGATGCAGCAAGTTTTATTGACAAAAAAGGACATCAGCAAAAAACAGACACACACACACACACACACACACACGTAACAACAACACCACCAACAACAACAACAACAACATTACCAGCAATGTGTATACATCATAAAAATGATATTACTAGCAATGCCAGCAAGAAGAAAAGTAAGTACAGCAACTGTCCGAAAGCAGTTGACACATTTCTAAATGGAGCAAGACAGCAGCAGTAGCCACTCGTCTCACGGTGACTCCCCTATCCATTGATTGATCGTGACTCCGTGCACACAGCTTACATTACCATACAGCATTGCTCTAAACCTCAATGCTACTGTACATACATACTACTCCACTCTATAAAGCCCGCTCACTGAGTCGCACCTGTTGCGGGATCACATAATTATGTAGACAAGCGCAACAATAGAAAAGTAATATAATATCTGCAGCGAGTTTGATGCCTGGCCATCTGGTGACGGTGTCATCATGTGCATGTACCGACAGACACCAGCTACTCAGATCGGCTTTTGGAGCGATCATTCCTTCAGTTGGAGGAACAGATTTTCTCCGCGAAAGCAGGGTTGTGGTTTGTTTGTTGGCTGGTTGGTAAACCCTGTCGCAGGTTATCCGATGGAGTGAGTGACTACGAGTGATCGGCACTGTGGTTCGACGTGAACTGAGGAATTTGATATACAACGGGAGTTTCAGTTAAAGGTGGTTTTAGTTGTCTCAAAAAAAAGGACAATATGTTTTGTGAAGTCTACACTCTGTCGCAGGTTATCCGATGGAGTGAGTGACTACGAGTGATCGGCACTGTGGTTCGACGTGAACTGAGGAATTTGATATACAACGGGAGTTTCAGTTAAAGGTGGTTTTAGTTGTCTCAAAAAAAAGGACAATATGTTTTGTGAAGTTTAGTCGATCTTTCAAACTGCGACCCTCTTCGTTCGGAGAAAATTCGATCTGGTGTAGTATTAGTCTCGACAAGGGTTACATGTTTGTGCAGGCAAGACTCGAGCTGCGTTCTCGTGTGCATATAGCGGTTTTCAGAAGGAACGTCCTCAAAGTGATATAATCTAGCAAAAAAACACAACTCTCTCATCGCCCCAAGAGCTATACATTTCAGGTTGAGGGTGTAACTATGTGACTATACACACCAGGAATACCTTAAAAATAAACGTTTGAATGAATTTTCCTGATGAAAAATATATGCGTGTCTTAAATACTGAAGAACTAAAGAGTATCAGGCACATAAATCAGAAGACAGCACGCAAATTCAAGAGAACCCGAACCAAATATTTATGTAAAAACAACCAACAGCTTGGCTGCTCCGTGCACAGACCGGGAGTGCACGTTTTTTGTTGAAATAAATTCAAAAGTGACAGTTAAATCAATTAGCTAAAGTACCGTAAAATCCCTAGCAAACGCCCAGTATCTAGCAAACGCCCACCCCCCACTTTTGGCCAAAAGTTGTGCAGAGGGGTCACTACCTAGCAAACGCCCACCCCTTTTTTGCTTTAAAAATAATTTGTTTTAAGACATTCGGCCTCCTTTATCTACGATTTGTGCACACTGTTCGATGATTCGCCGGTTTTTTCTTCTTCTTTTTTTTCTATCACAGAACGTTGATCTTTATTTGTGTAAACAAACGGTGTGTTTATTTTTCATTAAAATTGCATAAATCACATGTTGTATCACTTTTTTTTTCTTGTGAAAATGTGATGACACTTTATCTTGCAAAGGGGTGTATACCTAGCAAACGCCCACCCCTTACTTGTACCCGAAATCTGTGCAGGTGGGCGTTTGCTAGGGATTTTACGGTAATAGCCGAATTCCGGAATCAACTCTGCCAAGTGTGTATGTGTTGTGAAAGAGTGAATACTCTTGGATTTTTTTTTTTTTATTGAGGCACGCTTTCCCACGTGACATCGTTTTTGGCCAGTCACTAGTGAGGGGTGTGTCTCCACACATGTTCCTTGTCCACGTTATTTAAGAACATCGTCCATTCAGCAAAATGTTCTCACTTTGCACAGAAAGCAGCTAAGGTGTTGATTTTTGGTGTGTGACAAAAAGTCAAATTTAAGGGGCTTGCTGTCCGTCAGGTCTAAGTGCCTATGTTGGACATGAGTTGGTTTATACGATTTGTTTGTTTGTTTGCTTAACGCCCAGCCGACCACGAAGGGCCATATCAGGGCGGTGCTGCTTTGTCATATAACGTGCGCCACACACAAGACAGAAGTCGCAGCACAGGCTTCATGTCTCACCCAGTCACATTATTCTGACACCGGACCAACCAGTCCTAGCACTAACCCCATAATGCCAGACGCCAGGCAGAGCAGCCACTAGATTGCCAATTTTAAAGTCTTCGGTATGACCCGACCGGGGTTCGAACCCACGACCTCCCGATCACGGGGCGGACGCCTTACCACTAGGCCAACCGTGCCGGTCCGGCCCGTGGTAAAGCTCTTGCGACTGGTTTGCTGACATCATGCAAGAACTAGGTTACGGCTACTACTACCACTCTCATTAAGGTGTCGGGTTTAATGCCTGAACTTGTGATCCTAGGATCAAAGGTTCGAATCCAGGCCGGGATTGATATCTAAACTTAAACAACATTATCACCAACTTCAATGCCTTGTCTTGCTGACAGTGAGACAATGATACGCGATGAAATAGTGTGTAACCAAGTGGACGGGTGCTTTTATTTCATGTGAAACGGCCTGGACATATTTCATGATACATGAAGTAACTCTGAGTGATTGTAGTAGTTTGATATGCATCGTGGTCTTTTAGAAGACGATTCTTTTCAATCAAAAAAAAAATTACATTCTCTCGTGTACAGTGGTCTTCATAGTTATTCAAGCTTCTCTTGCCTACGCAAAACTGATATTATAGTGATTGTTCTAGAAAAAACCCCACCATGAGCACACAACAGAATTTTAAAAATAATCCGACCAGAACAACAGTAAAACAATTCTGACGTTAAAGCACCACATAACCTATACAGCATTACAGCTTCTATTTTACCAACCAACAAAAAAATCTGTGTGATTCTAGCGGAAAGAGTTAAATCACGGGCGGGACGTTCGTACGTGAAGATATATGGCCGCCTGCAAGTTTGGGTAGTGAGATCATAACCATAATACACGTAGACATTATAGGAAGAAAGCAAACGTCGGCTCCATACAGAACCAACAATGGAGATTTACTATATGTATGTATGAGCCTGATATACAGTCGTATTATTGGTAATACTGCAGTCATACTTATACTTAGGACGGTCATTCCATTCGGTTTGTAGACCTTTGTCTGGTGGCCTCATTTGGTCACGTGCACTAATATGTAGAACCACACTCGAGGTGGCCATTGTGGAGGTGTCGCAAATGATCTGAGTTATGTGTTCACTTCCACAATGATGCGTGTCTTTCATTTTTGCTTTTGAACTCAAAGAGGTCTGTAGGTGGATGGTTGAAGATTCTTTTTCCTTGCCTCGAAGTCAGAATACGTGAGTCAGAATATTGCTTTGAATACATGCATGTCTCCCATTTTAGTTTTTGCACCAAATTTACTTTTAACGTATTCTATAACGTGCCTGTTCTTAATACTTTCTGTCAAAAAGGATTTGAATGTGAATTCTTTTTTTCACGACATAGAATAGTAGTTAATTGTTCCGAGCAACAGAAGCTGTATTGACCCATTGACAATATTTGAAGAGGGCGGTGTGTGTTGATCTGAACGGGGTAGACACAAGCTCATATATTTCGAGAAGAAAAAACACACACAACAGAGAGCATACACTCTACTTCAATGAAAAATTAGACTTGTTCGTTTTGTCCAGCAGTTATATGGAGAAAAAAACAATCGGCAGGGAAACTGCCACAGTGTGCAGTGAATCATGGCAGAGACTGACCTGTTAAGTAGAGTCATGTTTCTTGCAAGCATGCTTCATTAAAATGACAGCCACGGCCTTTGGTTTTGAACAGCAAATCAAATTTCTTCAAGATAGCACCGAAACACTATCCGCTAGAGATATGCCAATGAAACAGTAATCAATTTTTTACTGGGGCTGAGAGCGTTATCTGCGATTCCGTTGTATTTGATAGATTGTGCACTGTCTCAGGGCCGAACCGAAGTTGGGCCTAAAATGATGAGTTGCAGAACGAAATTGCGAAATTGTGAGCAGCAGCTAGAAACGACATCAGAAACTGAAACTCTTGCAAAATAGGATAATCGTTGTTCAAAGCACAATAAGTAGTAAACTGCATTGCTTAGAAAGGAAGTGTTAGGATAAGAGCAATTATTTCAATGAAAAACTTCAGCTGCAGCAATAAGCTTGGATATGTTTGCCATAGGAAAGATGTCAAGGAGAGAATAAGGTCTATAATAAACCCAACAGCGTTGATTGAAATACGTACACAACCAGTTTTGAGGGAAAGACGCTAACAAACCATACGTAGTTGATGAATATACACACACAAATTTTTTTTGGATGAAACAACGCACACAGAACGGTTTTGATGGAAAGACGCTCATACAGCAGTTTTGAAGGAAATACGCTTGCAAAGCAGTTTTGAAGGAAATACGCTTACAAAGCAGTTTTGAAGGAAATACGCTTACAAAGCAGTTTTGAAGAAAAGACGCTTGCAAAGCAGTTTTGATGGAAAGACGCAAACGTAACAGTGTCGATGAAAGACGCTTGCAAAGCAGTTTTGATGGAAATACGCACACAAAGCAGTTGTGACGGAAAGCCGCTCACAAACGAGTAGTTGATGGAAATACGCATAAAAGGCAATTTTTGGTGTTGGAAAGGCACTTACTAATAGTTCATTATGTCGTTGAGTCACCACAAAGTGCAAACCATCTTTGTGGAGCATAAACACCGATAGCTTGCTGTTTTGGGTTCTAATTATTTAGTTGAAGTGTTAGGACAGAAACATTTCAGTAAACCCCACAGTTTAAAAAAAATGAATTGCCCACAGTGGCTGTCATTAACTCTGGAGTTATTTGATCGTTGCTTGTGTGAGTCTTTGCCAGACCTGTGCAAACAGTTGTTCAAGAATATAATCGTTGATAACTTGCTATCCTTATCATTTAGCGTAAAGGTACTTGTATCTTCTTTCTCGCGTAAGCCATCGTGTCATTCATCACAGATCAGTCCAGGCTTTTTACATGGGACAAAAGAGTGTTTCACTTGGACACATATCGAAAATCAACAGCTCTGAGCGGAGCAAAGGTATTTTTTCGAAATTAATTTCACAGATCGACACCGGTGTCAGGTAGGAAATTAATTCAGCAAAACTTCCTGCTCTGCACAGAAAGCAGCCAGGCTGTTGCCGTTAATTTATCGGTATGTGTCCAAACGGACGGATGTTTTTATCGTTTAAAAGCAATCATGGACGGATCTGTGATTGCTGACATGATGTTTAGCACGAGAAGGAAGGTAGGCTATCTTTTAAAAGAAAGAAAAGAAAAGAAAAGAAAAGGAAAAAGAGAAGAAAAAGAAGGAAAAAAGAAAAAAAAAGGAAAAAGAGAAGAAAAAGAAGGAAAAAAGAAGAAAAAGTTTAAGAAGATTAAATTTTGATGGAAACACGCACACAAGCCTGTTGATCACCTCCAGCTCGTCCGTTCGTTGCTGCGACTGAATAATCAGCAAGTGCAACCCATTATTCAAAGAGCATAAAATAAATGCTGGCACCTTGCTGCGTTTTGCCAAACGCTTACCCGTCATTAAACCCGACATACTGACGGACTTATCGTTCACAACAATCGCTGGTGATAAATATTGTTAGGCCCATGCCAGCTGTGTTTTTACGCACACAATGTCATTGAGATGTGTCCATGCAATTTGCGGTTTATTCCCTGTCACCCTACCGGCTGAATTGCGGTGTTAATTAATGTGTGAAAGAAAAGAGGGGCTGTGGCAAACCTGTGTTTCACGAGACATTGTAATAACAAAATATTTAACAAACAAACCCCACACACACGCAATTTTTTTTTAAAGCCTACTACTTGAGCCAAACTGTTAAGAAAAAAAGAAAACAGATTCTTGGTACAGGACAACGATTACTACTGATATCTCTTTCGGTGCATACCAGTAATCTTCGAAACAACTACATGCACATTTATTTTCCCTATCAGAACTAAGTTCGCCAGAATAAAAAAAAAACAAGAAAGTAAAGTTGTTGGAACGTTTGTTATTGACAAACACAATACGTTACATTCACAAATATATTGACCCATACATATATGTGAATGTAACGTATTGTGTTGTCAATAACACACGTTCCAACAACTTACCTTTCTTGTTTTTTTATTCTGAAATTTGGAACGTTGGCAGTCTCTTTGTTTTTGAATAAGTTCGCCAGAACATAGCTGTCGTTTCGTGCAACAGACACCTTTAAATGAGCTGACTTTCCGTGGCCTGCGCAACGGTATATATTTCACTCTGGACTCTCTATGTTTGACAGCTTTCGCCCCTGAGGTGCGATTATAAATGAGAACCCTCATCCCCCTGGAGGAAAAGAAGGGAGGATCCCGGAGGACCCGGTGAGGTATGGACTGTCTGACTCCTGTGTCGCACAGATTGATTTTAAGTCAGTCGTGCCAGGGACCAGGGGCGCCATCACGCGGTCGTTTACCAGGGAATATCGTCTCCAGTCCCCTCTCTTTCTTCGGCTGGTGCTTTTCGTGAGACGGGGGTTTATAAGGGGGAGGAGGAGGAGGAAGACGAAGAGCAAAGAGCAAGACTTGAAATTGCCCTTCGTTTAGCATACATTGTTGCGTGGTGCTGCCTGTGTGTTTGCGGTGGGCTCTGGGCGTCTGAGTGAACACTGTGCGACCTCGCCAACTTGTAACGCACGTGCTTTCAGCTGTCCAAGTGCACGACAAACATTCAATTACAACACTGATAACACCGAGTTGCTGGGATGATAAGGACAAGAAATGGTTGATCTGCTGATGACACAGCTATCTCACTACTCAGACAACTTGGCAGTTGGACTGATATCTAAAATCCGTTACGAAATTAATTCAGCACAAGCATCTCGCATGGACAGAAAACAGGCAGGCAGTGGATTGTTGGTATGTTTCCATGTGGAAGGATGCTACTATCGCCTGCACAAATCTGCGCGGATCTGTGATGGTTGACATGATGGTCAACTTCGTGTTGTGAGCACCGCGAACACTCACTTGCCAACCTAAAACAATGTGTGTGTGGTTTTTTTTTTTAGCAATACGAGCGCACAACATAACATTCAGGTAGGACCGTATGACAATGAGTTGGCTGAATGACAAGAGACAATAACTGTTCTGCTGGTAGTTTGGTGACAATACAGCCCCTACTTGCCTTCTGGGAACAGCCTGACAGCTTATATTGAAACGGGATGATTTTGCACTTCCAAACACGCGTGATGAAGCTGCGATGCAGGACACGTCATATACTTGACCAACAGCTACATATGTGTCTGTAAATTTTAGTCTCCATTCTGCTTTTGAGAGTTGGGTCCAAATAACTCATCAGCCATAAAAGCCTGGATCTGTCTGTGTCGGCGACGCGCTGAACTTCGTTCTTGACTATGTCATGACATTTCACGCTCATTTAGTCTGACATATTAAAAAAAGGTAAAAAGGTAAAAGTGTGTGGGCCGTATCGGACAAAAGTTCAGAGTCGTCCTCTTCTGGTAAGCCTACTCGCATCAAGATCTTGTGTGGAAAATGGAACTCATACCGTAATCGTTTTATGTGTGAACGACTTGTGCAAATCGAGTTGTGTGAAAAATGGAACTCGACCGTAATCGTTTTATGTGTGATCGACTTGTGTGCATCGGTTTGTGTGAACAATGCTGACGAAGTAAACCTGATTCCACCTGACTACAAACATTCAGACGATTCTGATCGCAAGACTGTGACTTCCGCGGCATGATCATGAACTTCCTGACTTCTTTTTTCAAACGACCGAAGGAGCAGCCCAAACTAGGTAAGAAACTGAACGGATTTTGTGGGGTGGGGTTGGGAGGGGAGGGGGGGAGAGAGAAATTCAAGTGTTACGCCCTCACGACAAAGCCATCAGGGGCATGTTCCCGGGATCAACAGGGTACTCAATATCATTACGTTTTGTCTTCTGTTTACCATCATTGTCAGTAAGTACTGGTGTCACATGACAGATGTGAAACAGTTGATTGGCTAATGGCAATGCGCTTAAAACTGTTAGCGCACTCCGCTAACTTTTCCAGAAAGCGTATTCTTCCGCCCTTTTCCAAAGCGAGGCTGTGCCCCTTCTTTTGATTTGAGAAGATTCTTCTCATCCTCCGTGTTAGTGACATGTAGCTCATCATTTCCACATTACCAAATGATGCTTGACCCTAACATTTCCCGCGGCTAAAAGCAGAAGTGGAATATGCCTACCAGTGCTCATTGGTCTAACATATGTAAATATTGTGCAGCAAAGGGAAGCTACCCACGGGAAAATAATCATCGAATATCCTGTTATTAACCAATGAGCGCTGGTATGCATATTCGGTGCGGATACATGATTTGTCCCCAAGTGGATTAGCGGCTCGCAAACGAAGATTCGTCCAAATGATGGTTAAAAACAACCTGCAGCGGACGGAAGCTGAAAACTAAAGGCACATAATAGTTCAAACAATCATTCAAGTGTATTTATTTGACCTTACACAGACTGTAGGAAGAGGCAAACCGTCTTGAACAATATTTTTCCCCAGGAAGCGACTCCAAGAACACAGAAGACTCGAAGGTGAGTGACAGACCTTGTAGTCTTTCTGTGATAGTAGTAGTCCAGTGGACGATACCTTCCGCCTGTGTTTCGACTTGCGAAGATTCTTCTCTGTGTTACTGTTAGTGACATGTAGCTCATCATTTCCACATTACCAAATGATGCTTGACCCTAACATTTCCCGCGGCTAAAAGCAGAAGGTTTTTTTCTGACAGATTTCGCGCTGGACAAAGCAGCATTTGGAAGTCGACTGATTCAATAGACTGTCCTACTCGTATATATATGTAGCAGACGACACCATCAGTTCAGCCGACTGAAATGAACGGGTTTTTGCATATTTCAAGACAACTACGATGTAAACAGAACACGCGAAGGCTTCAAAACATTCTTACCATGTAATCATAGCACCAACCTCCCAGATGAATGCAGGTACATTGCGAGAAATAATATGCCAACTTTATTTTTTTGCGAATGAGGGAACGAACGTGTCACTTTGAGTCGTTTGACATCAGGGGACACCACTCAGTTGCTTGGGGGTCGTTCATTTTTTGGGGAGCATAGAACATTTCGGTACATGTTGTTTTTTATACCAATAATTAATACTTAACTAGATGAATACCCGCTTCGCCGGGTACGGCTTCGCCGGGAAGAAGTCGAGCCGAATACCCGGCTGTGCCGGGGACCCGGCTTTGCCGGGTGTACGCCGGCTTTGCCGGCGCACCGCACGAAGGAAGGGAGATAAACGCGCAAAACACTGGAGAAGAGTAAAAATAGTATAACGGGAATATGGATTGAGCGTTGTCGACAGTGACCTTCTAAAAATAGAAACGGGAATATGGATTGACGCCACACGAAGGAAGGGAGATAAACGCTGAAAACACTGGAGAAGATAAGGAAGAGTTACTGGGAATGGATCCAGAGAAAAACCAAAATCGGTTCAGCGCTGCGCGCTGAGAGCACGTGTTGAAATATCTCATTGAGCAGGTTGTGTCCGGGGTGTACCTGAATATGGCCACCAAATTTGAAACAGATCCATCGAGAACCTTGGGCGTGCATCGCGGACACACACACACACACACACACACACACACACACAACAGACACAAGTCGTATATATATATATATATATAGAAAGGCACAGTAAGCCTCCCGTAAACCATCACAGGTACTGTCAGGCTTTTACACACAGTACAAACACCCTTCCATTTGAACGCTCACCGAATGGGAACATCCTAGGTGCCCTACGTAAAGAGCTAGCAATTTTCAAAGAATTAATTTTGCGGATTGTCTGTCAGACAATCGGACGGTGCTTTTTTGCGCTTCTGACCTAACTTTTGAAATCTAAATAATAAATTGACAGCTTGTTACACAAACATTCTTGAATCATAAAAGACATCTTTTTTCTTCAAGACAAGATCACTTTCAGAACAATACGAAGTTTTGAAAGTTTAAAAAAAGATAGCCCGGAAGCAGGGTCACGCAAAGTCGTGGTTCTCGTAGCAGACGACGCTGCCTGGCGCCAGTTCCTCGGAACCGTTAACCGCCACTGCTCTAGTTCGCATCCGTTTCAATGTTGCATTTCAGATTCAAAGGTACACAATAACGTGCTATTGCAGATAAGCTCACAGAGATTTGCATTGAAATGAAAAACTGGCGGCTAAATTGTGAAAAAAGGGAAACTGGATTACACGGGTTCACGATGGCTCAGAGGTAAGATAAACCACGCAAAAATAAATTCTTTGAACATTGAACGCTCTTTACGGAGGGCACCTAGAATGTTCTCAAGCGGTGAGTGTTTAAATAAAATGGTGTTTGTACTGTGTGTAAAAGCCTGACAGTATCTGATGGTTTACGGGAGGCTTACTGTGCCTTTAAGTGAAACGGTGTGCTAACGGGTACATTTCGATCAACTGTAACTCATACTGTTAGTTGCTAATCGATGAAACGGTACAGAGGGTAATCAAATCGTAAAATGCATGGTCGGCGATGAAACCGTCAACACCCCCGAAATGTGCAAAGCCGACACACACACAAAAGTAGATCTAACTCGACCTGTCCACAATTTATCCAAACGCTGGCAGAAAAATGGGCTTTTTAAAACGTTCTAATCTATTGTCGTTACTGACAATATCGTTATTGAAACAATCACAGTGCGCTAAGAGATTTATAGAGCAAATCTTGAAAATAATTATTGAACTGAGCGCTTTGCGCTTCGTTCAATAATTCATTTTCTTGATTTGCTCTATAAATCTCTTTGCGCACTGTGATGTCTCAATAACTTAAAATGTTACTCTTTTATCTCGTAATAAAACACCTTGGCAATAGCAAAGTGTCACATATTGGGGGTCTGCAAGCTCACCTGGCTCAGTTATGATCCTTCTGGTCACAAATTCGAATCCAGACCAGGATTGGATCAACTTTTAGTGATGAACCAGAGACAATAGGGGTCAGCTCGTTACTCCCCCGGCTCGTTACTCCCCCTTAGGGTTAGGGTTATGGTTAGGGTTAGGGTTATGGTTAGGGTTAAGGTTAGGGTTATGGTTAGGGTTAGGGTTATGGTTAGGGTTAAGGTTAGGGTTAGTAACAAGCCGGGGGAGTAACGAGCCGGGGGAGTAACGATACGGGGGAGTAACGAGATGCTCCCAGACAATATCCATGTCCCACCCCCGTCTTCCTGTCGTAGCAAGTTAAAGACCTCGAGGTCATGCTTACAGAAGTGCAGGTGGTTGATTTAACATATATTTGCACACAGCTTGTTATTACTAGCTTTTTACTGATTGTGTAAAGCATGTAACAATATATAACAATGACATATACATGGAATATAAATTGAGTTATCTCTCTTGACAGGGTCGCGAACCAGCATGCTGTCCCTTGCGAGCAGTTTTCACATCTTGGGACCTGACACACCGCGCAAACGGTTTGTACTGTATTACACATCATTAGCATGAGAAAACATTACTTCCTTCAACACATTACACAGAGGAAGCAGGCAAACGCACACACGCACGCACGCACACACGCCCGCACGGACGCATTCACACACACACACACACACACACACACACACACACACACACACAGATACACACACACACACACATCTATACACGCACACACACACACACACACACACACACGCACGCAGTACGAGGAGACAGAGAGGGTGCTCGAAAATGAACTGTAGCATCATTGGTATGAAAAGCCATTGCATCGCCCATAGCGCGTACTCAGTTGAAACAGGCTAATGGACAGAAACGCACAACACTCGATACGAACTAACAGATACATCAAAGAAACGATATGTACCACAGGCACTCGTCACGAGCGGGTCGGGATCAAAGTGGGCGGGGCCTGTGCGCTCTCAAGACTACTTCTATTACTATAAACCATAAGAAAAGACGACCGTTCATCACAAGTGACATCCAAGACATAGGCCCCGTCCACCTCGTGACGAGTGCCTGTGATATGACTATTTCATCATTACCATGAACAGGTATTATTACTCCCAGAATGAGAACTTAATGGCTATAGGCAAACAGGCAAAAACGCACTTCAGCGACCCCCCCCCCTCCTCCCCCCACCTTCTATTATAATGTAACCCGTCTTCGATGATCATGAAACGTTCGAACGAAACGTACGTGAAAGCGAATTGTACGTTTACGCGTGCGTGCGCGCGCGCTCTTGTGTGTGTGTGTGTGTGTGTATGTGTGTGTGTGTGTGTGTGAGTGTGTGTTTGTGTGTGTGTATGTGTGTTTGTGTGTGTGTGAGTGTGTGTTTGTGTGTGTGTCTGTGTGTGTGTGTGTGTGTTGTGTGTGTGTGTGTGTGTGTGTCTGTGTCTGTGTGTGTGTACGCGTGTGTGAGTATGCTTGTGCTTGCACGCGCGTGTGCGTGTCCGTTTGCTTGCACGCGCGCCCGTGTGTAAATCATATGCAACAGGCACACCCCTTACATTATCTGAGTAGACTGACCGGTAGATAATCGTTTATAGCACTCAGTCTGAAATTATCGGGGCACCAACGCAGCCAGCAATCTATATAGAAACCATTTGCTCCACATGCCTGTGGTCAAGGGACCACTGTATTCAGCTGTAGTTTAGCGTAACATGAATACTGAAAGATACATTCCTCTCTTGAAAACGATCATGTTCATCGCTACAGATCTCTTCAGGTTTTTAAAGGCTGACATAGTCCTATTTAATTAGTTTAATTACATCCAGGGCTTTTCCCATCGTTGCGGGGATGTATAAATTAAGCTTCCTGCAAAATTTTAGGTTTGAAGTCCTTACCAATTACGAGAAATAATTAATTCTTTATTGCATTGTTTAGCAACAGTTCTCCAGGACTTGGGCTATTTTTAGACAGTTGACGTCACTTCGTGACGTTTCGTAAACCAAAGATGGCCTTTGAGACTGTTCTGTTTACATTCGACACTATCAACACCACTTTGCAATACTGAAATAATTTTTTCTGTGTTCGAAAGCTACAGCCAATCGTAATTATATCCCCTTAGGTACAGTTTTATAACATCATTGGCACATGTAAACAATATGAATTAATTAATGAACGCTACGAATATGGCAGCCTTTAACACGGCATCGAACATCCTTCAGCTTAAAGGCACAGTAAGCCTCCCGTAAACCATCACAGATACTGTCAGGCTTTTACACACAGTACAAACACCCTTCCATTTGAACGCTCACCGAACGGGAACATCCTGGCTGCTTTCCGTCGAGAGTGAGACATTTTCAAAGAATTTATTTTCGTGGACCGTCTGACCTACAATCAGGCGCCTCGTTTTGGCGATAGAACTAACTTTTAAAATCTAAATAATTAATTGACAGCTTGTAACACAAACATTCTTAAATCATAAAAGGTTTCTTTTTTCATCAAGACAAGTTCAGAACAATCGAAGTTTTGAAAGTTTTAAAAAAAATAGCCCGGAAGCAGGGTCACGAAAGTCGTGTCTCAAAGCAGACGATTTTTTTCTCGCTTTCTTTGAAGCCAGCCGCCGCCGACAAGTTCGTGTGACTCGCAGCCGTTTGTTGCGTTTTAGAATCAGAGGTACACAATGACGTGCTATTGCAGATACAGCCAGTCGCATTGAAATCACAAACTGACGACTAAATTGTGAAAAAAAGGAAAGTGGATCACACGAGTTCACGATGGCTCAGGAGTTAGATAAACCACGAAATCTGGTGTGTGGTTTACGCGAGCTAAATAGCATTTCAAACGAACTGTTTCATTCAATGCTATTAAATGCTATTAATGCAAGTGTGTTCCATAAGGTTTTTTCATTAGAAGATTTAAATCGTTTTGTAAACCATTTGAGACATACTGGGGCTTTAAACACATGCCAAAACAATAGCCTGGCTGATGTCTTCGCAGATTGGGAAATTTGGTTGAATTCATGTTGAAATGACAACAATGCCAATATGCTAAATAAATGGAGGAAAAAAATATCAAACTTTGCGCAGAATTCAGCAACGAGCTTGGTTGATGTTTGGTATGTGTCCCAGTGGAATGATGCTCTCATTCTTCGTAAAAGTGGAGACAGATTTGTGGCAGTGAACGTGATCGCTTACAAGAGAAGTTTCATGATGGCAGATAATGCGTGGTACAGTGATTTGTTCGAGAAGCGCCATGTAGGCTCCATACCTCCGTCTTCAGCCCTCTATGTTTTCCGTAGGGGTTACCCCACCCTTAGCTCCTGGCCCGTATGTCCTACCCTGGGAGCACAAGGGGGATCGTTTCTCCTTGCATGGTCCTGTGGAGGCTCTTCATAAGACCACCAGCTTCATAACCAGAGCTGGACTCCAAGTTTAGCACAGGCGAACGACAAGAAGAAGAAGAAAAGAGAAGTTCTGCATCGTTAAACGTAACATGAATAGTTAACACTAACAGGCGGCTGAACAGCTCAGTAGATTGGAGGGATTGCTTCTGTACGTAAGCAAACGACGCAGGAAGCGAGGGAGATAATTCTCTTTGACAGAACCCGCTGAGAAAGCAATCCACAAAATGGGAGGCCTGCTGTTTTCGAAGACATTGGCATGCAGATTGCGACCAGGACGCTTTAAACGCAACAATTTATCCAAAGTAATGAAGATCGAATCGCTTGTTATGTGCCGCGTGTGTCGACTTTTCTGAATTAACATTAAACTGATAATGCTCCGTGGAGTAAACAGTTAGTGTAAATAGATTTCTGTTTTTGTTGAAAGTTGTTTTTAATTGTTCAATTTGCATTCAGCCTCAAATGGATAATCAGCGCCAGCTGTAATGCACACATGCAAGTAAGCAAGCTAGCAAGCAAGCAAGCAAGCAAGCAAGCAAGCACAAATTCAAAAACATGCGTGTCCGTACATGCGTTCCAGAGCTTTCGTGAATGCGCGCGTGTGTGTGTGTGTGTGTGTGTGTGTGTGTGTGTGTGTGTGTGTGTGTGTGTGTGTGTGTGTGTGTGTGTGTGTGTATGTATGTGTGTGTGTGTGTGTGTGTGTATGTGTGTGTGTGTGTGATGTGTG
>NC_090246.1:72307779-72385279 GCF_037325665.1 Littorina saxatilis | reverse complement strand
TTGTAATTAAAATTATTTTTTTTATTAAACGATCCAAAAACAATTTCATCTTATTCTTCGTCATTTTCTGATTCCAAAAACATATACATATGTTATATTTGGATTAAAAACAAGCTCTGAAAATTAAAAATATAAAAATTATGATCAAAATTAAATTTCCGAAATCGTTTTAAAAACTATTTCATCTTATTCCTTGTCGGTTCCTGATTCCAAAAAACATATAGATATGATATGTTTGGATTAAAAACACGCTCAGAAAGTTAAAACGAAGAGAGGTACAGTAAAGCGTGCTATGAAGCACAGCGCAATCGCTACCGCGCCAAACAGGCTCGTCACTTTCACTGCCTTTTGCACTAGCGGCGGACTACGTTCAGTTTCATTCTGTGAGTTCCACAGCTTGACTAAATGTAGTAATTTCGCCTTACGCGACTTGTTTTCTATGTAGTATTTCACAAAGTGTTCAAAACTTGTTACAGACATGACTGTGTTCAAAAGTGGAACACTCCTGTTTATAGTCATGACGCCCTTGTCACTAAGATATAGCCAGAAACCAAACTTCAACATCGACATCACAGATCCACATTTTGACATTGACGGCTCAGTACCAAAATCGTTTTATTTTGTAAAAATCCAAAATTGTGAATAGTGCACACCTTAAATTGTTGTTATTAGTTTTCTCGTGCTGAAGATAACATGAGAAAAGGGGAGGGATGGTGGTAGGAGGGTGGTGGTGGTAGTGGGGGGTGTGGCTGCAGAGAACGGTCCTGTGGTCGATTTAACATTACGAAGCAATTTTTTGTGTGAAATGTTGGTGGAAATCTTTCGTTTCTCATCGAAATCATGATTGGATTTAATTGTTAGGGTACAGAGGCTTTGCATACAGATATAGAGATTGCTAAGATTCAGAAAAGTCTCTCCTCGCTCGTACAAACACACAAACAAAAAACAAACAAACAAACAAACAATAAACACCCCTGATTTGTGGTTTCCGTATTATCCCGAGAAAGCCGAGACTTCCGGCACTACTTTTTGAAACAATGCGTCTCCCACAGAAATTCTTCCACTTTTTGTTAACATACGAATGATAGCATCAGTTTGGCATGGGATGTCGTTTGTGTCCCTGAGAACATTTCAGTAGGGTTGAACAAGAACTGTTATTCAGTTTATTTCGATAAAGTCGTTGAACAAAAAAACAAACAATCAAAAAACATGCAAGGTTTTAATTGCTTTTTGGACTATAGTGTGTGTGTGTGGGTGTGTGTGCGCGCATGTGTGTCAGTGTGTGTGTGTGTTTGTGTGTGTTTGTGTGTGTTTGTGTGTGTGTGTGTTTGTGTGTGCGTGCGTGTGTGCGTGTGTGTGTGTGTGTGTGTGTGTGTGTGTGTGATCTTGCTGTCTCGAACCTTCCTTACTTTGTTTCTCTCGTACGTTATTCATTATATTCGTTATCATAATTGTTACTGTCAAATGAAATAATGCCCGGTTTCTGTCGTTGTGTGAAGAGACAACCATTCTTGTGCAAGGGAGTTAAACAATATTCCCCTTAGTTGGCACAGCATTCTGTTGTTGTCGTCCATGACTGATCCTGAAAACCACGGATTATAAAGGGAGATAACCGTCCTTGGCTTCGACTTGTACTTCAGGAGGAGTTATCTCTGACGCAGTGGTTAAATTCTTCTTTTTAAAACAAATTGCAAATCCACCTTTTTCTATCCTTTTCCTTTTGAGTTTGAGCAGCCTTGAGGTAGGCAGCTATTGAGTCAAATGGAATTTTCATCTTTGCCGGGCAGCATAAAGGGAGAATTGATACGTATTCGAAGAGGGTAACGTGCCGTTGAAACCACTGAGGATGAGACTGGATCAAAAGCATCCAGCAGTGATTCTTTGCAAGAAAGAAAGAGAGAGAGAGAGAGAGAGAGAGAGAGAGAGAGAGAGAGAGAGAGAGAGAGAGAGAGAGAGAGAGAGAGAGAGAGAGAGAGAGAGAGAGAGAGAGAGAGAGAGAGAGAGAGAGAGAGAACACAAGGCCACATTTTCTTGTTAAAAGCATCAGCAAAAAAAAAATATATACGTAAACTCCGAATAAAACTCGCTGTTGCTTATACAAATAATCATAAATCATTTGATAACTTTGGGAGTTAATGTGTACGTCTGTCGAAGCTGATTTAGACTGCAATATACTTTTGGTTTGGAAAAAGACAAAGACAAAATAATCAAGGATAACTTGCTATCGAAAATACGCCTTTTTTATGCATACATAATTTCCCTTTAGTCCATTGCTATAGACAGAATGTATCCTTGGCGGATGATGACACAATTCAGTCATGCCGTAGCAAGCTAATACGCTGCGGAAATAAAATGTTTTATCGCGAAAACATAATTGAATCAGTTTTCTACAGCATTTTCAGGAGTGTTTCATTTCTTGGAAAAAGGTTTATGCTTTTTTGTGTTTAGTTTTTTGGCCCCACACCATTTTGTTTTACTTCAGCATAACAGAATAATGTCATGATCTGCCAAAGATAAGAATTTGCCGATGGTATGTAAGTCAAGGCCTCGCTTCATCGATTAGGCGAAGGTGCGGTCAAATCAGGCCGACCCTGACAAAGTCTGAAAGCACACAGGCCACACTTCCTGACTACCGCTCAGCCCATTTTTCGTTCGATGAAGAGTCATTGTGTGTGTGTGTGTGTGTGTGTGCATGTGTGAGTGTGAGTGTGTGTGTGAGTGTGTGTGTGTGTGTGTGTGTGTGTGTGTGTGTGTGTGTGCATGTGTGAGTGTGAGTGTGAGTGTGAGTGTGTGTGTGTGTGTGTGTGTGTGCATGTGTGAGTGTGAGTGTGAGTGTGTGTGTGTGTGTGTGTGTGTGTGTGTATGTGTGTGTGTGTGTGTGCATGTGTGAGTGTGAGTGTGAGTGTGTGTGTGTGTGTGTGTGTGTGTGTGTGTGTGCATGTGTGAGTGTGAGTGTGAGTGTGTGTGTGTGTGTGTGTGTGTGTGTGTGTGTGTGTGTGGGTGTGTGTGTGTGTGTGAGTATGCAGGTGGGATCACATCATTTTTAACGGGGGGTTTCCACATTTCTTTTGGGGACAATTCGACGACGCGAAGCGTTTAGTTGAGGGTGCGAAGCTTTCGAACCTCCTAGGGGGGTCCGGGGACATGTCCCCCGGACAATGTTGATAAAAACAATGATAATGGATCAATCAGGTGCAATCTGGGCCAAGAAACTTCCCCTAATACACCTTACAACAAGTCGCGTAAGGCGAAAATACAATATTTAGTCAAGTAGCTGTCGAACTCACAGAATGAAACTGAACGCAATGCCATTTTACTCGTAGCATCGTCAGGCCACCGCTCATGGCAAAGGCAGTGAAATTGACAAGAAGAGCGGGGTAGTAGTTGCGCTAAGAAGGTTAGCACGCTTTTCTGTACCTCTCTTTGTTTTAACTTTCTGAGCGTGTTTTTAATCCAAACATATCATATCTATATGTTTTTGGAATCAGGAACCGACAAGGAATAAGATGAAAGTGTTTTTAAATTGATTTGGACAATTTAATTTTGATAATAATTTTTATATATTTAATTTTCAGAGCTTGTTTTTAATCCAAATATAACATATTTATATGTTTTTGGAATCAGCAAATAATGGAGAATAAGATAAACGTAAATTTGGATCGTTTTATAAATTTTTATTTTTTTTTACAATTTTCCGATTTTTAATGACCAAAGTCATTAATTAATTTTTAAGCCACCAAGCTGAAATGCAATACCGAACCCCGGGCTTCGTCGAAGATTACTTGACCAAAATTTGAACCAATTTGGTTGAAAAATGAGGGCGTGACAGTGCCGCCTCAACTTTCACGAAAAGCCGGATATGACGTCATCAAAGACATTTATCAAAAAAATGAAGAAAACGTTCGGGGATTTCATACCCAGGAACTCTCATGTCAAATTTCATAAAGATCGGTCCAGTAGTTTAGTCTGAATCGCTCTACACACACACACAGACACACACACACACACACGCACACACACACACACACACGCACATACACCACGACCCTCGTTTTGATTCCCCCTCGATGTTAAAATATTTAGTCAAAACTTGACTAAATATAAAAAGTGAAATTTAAGAAGACAAATTTGGATCAAAACAAGGACAATTGTGAATTGACCGATCTGGTGCAACCTGAGCCAAACAATTAGCCAACTACTTTCCCAAACCGTCAGTTATAAGACAAAGGCCGGCTCCTAGGGGGGTCCGGGGGCATGCCCCCCCCCCCCCCCCTCCGGAAAATGTTGATAAAAAACAAGGAACTGATGGAACAATCTGGTGTACTTTTTTTTTTAGGCTGGGAAACCCCGGACCCCCCCCCCCCTGGATCCGCCCCTGGTGTGTGTGTGTGTGTGTGTGTGTGTGTGTCTGTGTGTGTGTTTATGTGTGTGTGTTTATGTGTGTGTTTATGTGTGTGTGTGTGTGTTTATGTGTGTGTGTGTGTGTGTGTGTGTTTATGTGTGTGTGTGTGTGTGTGTGTGTGTGTGTGTGTGTGAAACAATCTACACTCGTCAAGAAACAACCGGTTAATTTGGGTGCGGCGGAGATGGAGCCTTGATAGTGGGGGAGGTTGGGGGTGGGAGGGGGCAGAGAATCTCTGCTTCTCCCACGAACAAAAGCCGCTAACGAGACACAAACGAGTTTTCCTGATAGCTGCGTGTATCCATATGCGTGTCAGCGTCAGCGTCTCCGAGCAAATGAACCGTGACATCAGCAAGCAACACATAAATCAGCTGGCAACACAATGGTGGAACCAGAAGGCATCACAACGCCAAACACAACAGACAACACAACGGTAAAATCATCAGCCATCACAACGATAACATTCGCAGACAACACAGCATTAAAATGAGCACGCATCACAAGGATAAAATTCGCAGACAACACAAGAGAAAAATCAGCAGACAACACAACGGTGCAATCAGCAGGCAATACGTAGAGGTTACATGCCGAGTCTCAGTGATTATAAAAAATAATGGTCGAAGTTCGCGGATCATGAAAAATGCGAGCTTTAGCGAGCTTTTTCATGACCGCGAACTGAGACCATTATTTTTTATAATCACTGAGACGAGGTGTGTAACCTCTTTATTCCTCCTTTCTTCAGTTATTCAAAAAAAAAGAGGAGTTTTTTTGCGAAAGTTTGATCGAATCCTATTCACTCAACCAGTCAACCTGCGCAGGCGATCGATTAATGCGCGGTTGAATAGTTCCGTGCAAATCATTCCATTCTGTTAACACTTCTTGTCAGTTTTCCTATTTTGGACTAAAATCAAGTACACAGATATGCTGTTATTCTGCTGTGGCGGCAAAGGCAGATATTGTGTGTTCTGTATATGTTTTGGTATCGCTTAGGATAATGTTCTTTCGTCAAATGAAACTAGCAGACGAACTTTTGCACCCGTGTTCCAACGTTAAAAACTGTATGAAGTTCAGTTTTCTGGGGAAAATAGTGTATGAAACCGCTTTATGTTGTTTAAATTGATGAGATGTGTGCATTTGGTTGCGTGTGATCTGTTTATTAAATGAAATATTGTTGAAAACTGACCGTCGGATTGCAGTCTGTTGTCGAAGAAACTGAGTGAAAAGATATTTGAAAGGGGAACTACTCTTGTCGCTAGACAAAGTATGAGAGTTACTTGCCTTGGGAATTTGCTTGTGATGAACGTTTGTGCACAGCAGACCTAGATTCAGAAAACAACCAAACTCATGGATTTTATATGGAGATTCATGTGTTCAAGCCTGTAGTTGTTAATTTAAATGCGGTATGTTTGTATTGTTTGCTCCAGAGATGTATACTTCGTACATTAGAGCGTTCGGAACTCTTTAGTCGCAAAAGTAGTACCGACGCAAAACAGCTTCTCAACCCATTGCGCTATCGAGGATTCAGGCTGTTGCTGGGTCGTTATTTGTTTGGTTGCTGGGTGTTTATCGAAAAATAACTAGCTCTACAAGTTTACAGAGGTAAAGAAGCAGAGGGGGGAATAAAGAGATGAAATCAGTGGGCAACACAAACACATTTCTCTCGCAGAAAATATTGAACGATTTGCGTTCCTTCTTAGAAGCATATGTGTCACTGGTGTTTCTTCTATGCGACGTGTTTGCTCTCGTGACCCATTAGTTTATTTTCATGTCCGACGTGTTTATTTTCATGTCCGACCTGTTTATTTTCATGTCCGACGTGTTTATTTTCATGTCCGACGTGTTTATTTTCATGGATGGGTCGAAGCGTTCAGCTTTCAACAATTTTATTCGTTCCCTTTCATTACTTCGCGATAAAAGCGGAAAGCAGTTTGCGTGCATTCAAACTCGTATGATTAGCCTAATGGTGCCGTTGAGAGACAGGAGGGGGAAAAGGCCAAACAACGCCGTTTCCAAAGCAAGACTAATTGATATCTAGCGGTCCAGCGTAAGAAAACACGATGTAGCTTTTATCTGAGTTTCCCTGCAGGCTACGTGTTATTAAAGCCACAGTCCTTACCATGTTAACGATTCGAATCGACATCTCAGATCTATTCGACCGGCCGGGCTTGGCCTCAATTTGTCAACACATTTTCATTCTGTACGTGAAACAGTCAGTGTGTTGATTGTTTTGGTACACGTGTGTGTAAGAGGAGGGATATGGTCTTATCTCTCGTTCATGCCCGGCCAGATCTGGTAAGCCGATGTCAGTGTTTTCGTGAAAAAAACTGAGAGTGTGTGTGTGTGTGTGTGTGTGTGTGTGTGTGTGTGTGTGAGGGTGTGCGTGTGTGTGTGTGTGGGTGTGTGTGTGTGTGGTGTGAGTGTACGTAATGTGTGTGTGTGTGTGTGTGTGTGTTTTGTGTGTGTGTGTGTGTGTGTCTTTGTGAAGAGTATTGCGAAATAAAAGGAAGGAGATCAGCGGACCGATAAATATACCCACTACGTTGACGCACAAACACACACATACATCACCCCACCCCTGCGAATAAACATTCAAAAGGGAGAGCAGCAGTAGGACGGGGAAATAGCTCAGTCGGAAGCAGCCCGCTTTTCCATGAGGGTAAACACAAGGGGATATATGAAATCTTATCCTTATTCTAATCCAACGCGCTCTTCGCGAATTTGACAAACTCATTTCAGACTCTCAAGGTTTTTTTTTAACGTGTTTATCGACGCAATTTACTGGCTTTAAATTTTGCCGCTCTCTGTTTCAGTGTTTGGCTTGGGGGAACCGAGTTTCTGGATGATTGATAGATGCGATCGAACTGCTAACAAATAAAACCTTGCTTTAAGTTTGTCAACTAATCCCAGCTCACATGAAAACACGCAAGCACACACGCACGCAAACTGACACACATACGCACGCGCACACAAGCCCGCACACACGCACGCACGCACGCACACGCACGCACGCACGCACGTACGCACACACACACACACACGCACACTCTCTCACACACACACACACACACACACACACACACACACACACACACCCTCACTCTGTCACAGCATGCACAGAGTCTGGCATGCACGAAAACAAACCACCCTGAGAATATTTATGACTTCCCGCAAATCATGCAGTCATCGATCTCGGGTAGTGTATGCTAACTGGGAATTTCTTGGGCTAAAAAGCAAGGAAAAGGGGGAAACTAGGAAACGAAGATTGAGAGACGGATCCCCCCCCCTCCTAACTACCCCCCCCCCAAAAAAAAAAAAGAAGAAGAAAAACGAAGCCAGTCCTACCAAGAGAAATTTGAAGAAATGTGAAACCAATACAAAACAACAACAACAAATGTTTGGTGATGAAAAGTGCCATTTCTCTACTCTGTTAGTCTGTGTTTGCGTCTGGCTTCTCTTTCTGTCTCTCTTTCTCTCTTTGTGTGTGTGTGTGTGTGTGTGTGTGTGTGTGTGTGTGTGTGTATGTGTGTGTGTGTGTGTGTGCGTGTGTGCGTGTGTGTGTGTGTGTGAGTTTGTATGTGTGTGTGCGTGCGTGCGTGCGTGCCTGCGTCTGTGTGTGTGTGTGTCCATGATGTTTTCATTTCAATATCCATGAAGGGATTCTTGCTTAGCGCAACATTATTGCCACACAGATACAAATGCAAATACTGTCCGAATACAAATGAATATGCGGAAAAGGCTGAACGGAAACAAAGAAAAACGATTTGACATAAAACACCATCAGAGTCCTGACTGCTTTGGAAGGCTTTTTCGCACACGAACTGAGGGTTTTTCAAGGATACAAAGGCTTTGATTATTATTTCAAAGTATCATTTATCATCTTTTTCCCGCTCATGATGGAAACTGTCAATGCCTATATGTACATGATTATAACTTCAGAAGGGATAGCAGCAGGAGGATACCGCCCTGATATCACCCTTCGTGGTGGACTGGGCGTTAAGCAAACAAACAAACACAAAAAAGCAGCAGGAGGATGCGACTTCGAATATTTTCGGAGCTAAGTTCATTATCTCTGTCATGAGTGTTTGTCTGTTTGTCTGTTTGTCTGTTTGTCTGTTTGTCTACTCAAAAGACCACTGGGTAAAACTACTGTCTTTGTAACGTTTTGTCTTCTCATAACTAAAACGTTCCACTATCTGACCATTCTTGGTTTTGATGCCAGAGACAGTGGCTTGGGAATACCCGAAAATTGGCCCTAGGGAAAATATCCAAGTTATCCTGGACTGTGAGGTGTGAAAAATAGTAACCATCATTTATGCAGTTTGTGTACGAGTGATAGTATCCCCCCCCCCCCCGCCCCCAATCAATGACAATACTTCGTACATTTTGGGTTAAAAAACATCGTGAATAAAATCTCATGTTGTTTAGTTAAAAAAAAAATCAAAAAAAAATCGTGGCTTTAGTTATTTATACACAATCTGTTCACATTTTTTCTATTGTTGCCAAAGTGGTGGTCCAAGAAACGCCAGAGGCAGAATACCATTTCGTTCTAATTTCTAACATTGAACAATAGTTAACCATCATCGCTCATCCCAAAGAAGGGCATAATCATGAAAAAACGTCTTTTCGATTTTGATGAAAAACTTATCGATTCATAACTGCATACACATCATAGGCCTATTTCTACATCTACATCATAAGTCTATTCTCGAACAATTCAACTGGCACGTTATTCTTGGTCCACGTTTTATTGTGTCTTGATACAAAATAATTCAAACATGCTTCCTATTTACTACAGACTCTGCGTAATGTTTGTCTGCTCAAAGATACGAGCTTTTAGTGCCACCTCTAGAACTCAATCATGCAAAGAGAGGACAAGGACAATAAAAGCCTCGCTTCAGAATGTGCGGGACTGCGATTTGTGCGTTTCCGGTGCATTTGGGAACAGACCAGAGATATGCAAATTGCGGCTGATCAATCTTTCATGAGGTTATGCCCCAGCAGCTGTTGTTATCTTGTTGTGAATTTCTCCCCTCTGTAATCTTACGGAGAGTTGTTTTATGTTTTTTTTTCTTCTTCAGTTTAGAACGTATGTAATTATGATCTGTAAGCTTCAAGATAACCACAGCAATCATTGGGGAAGAGTGAAGAAGGCTGGGATGAGAATGAGAGAGAGAGAGAGAGAGAGAGAGAGAGAGAGAGAGAGAGAGAGAGAGAGAGAGAGAGAGAGAAGAGAAGAGAGAGAGAAGAGAAGAGAGAGAGAAGAGAAGAGAAGAGAAGAGAGAGAGAGAGAGAGAAGAGAAGAGAAGAGAGAGAGAGAGGAGGGAGGGAGGGAGGGAGGGGGAGGGAGGGAGGGAGGGAGAGAGAGAGAGAGAGAGAGAAGAGAAGAGAAGAGAGAGAGACGAGAAGAGAAGAGAAGAGAAGATAGAGAGAGAGAGAGAGAGAGAGAGAGAGAGAGAGAGAGAGAGAGAGAGAGAGAGAGAGAGAGAGAGAGAGAGATGCTTATTTTTAAGCTGCAAACACTTTCAAGGTAACGTACCTTGAAAGTGTGCTCCACCCTAGCACGACATTCTTGCCACCCTTCTCGTGTAAACGGTCTGTTTCACCACAATTGACATGTCCGGGATTTTACGTGGGATGACTGCATCCTGACACCTGCATATGCACCAAATCTATATCTATATACGGCTTGTGTGTGTCTGTCTGTCTGTCTGTCTGTCTGTGTGTTCACGATTCACGGCCAAAGTTCTCGATGGATCTGCTTCAAATTTGGTGGGCATATTCAGGTAGACCCCGGACACAATCGTGGAAAATTTTGAACACGTGCGTGCTCTCAGCGCGCAGCGCTGAACCGATTTTGGTTTTTCTGTACATCCATTCCCAGTAACTCTTCCTTATCTTCTCCAGTGTTTTGCGCGTTTATCTCCCTTCCTTCGTATGGTGCGCCGGCAGAGCCAGGTTCCTACTGGTCGGCTCTACTTCTTCCCGGCGAAGCCCTACCCGGCGAAGCGGGTATTCATCTAGTATCCATATATATATATACCAAATAACCATATATATATATATATATGTATAGGTTACAACACGAGTGGTTTTTTATATGGCTTGTATTTCAGTCAAGACCCAGCGGATGAATATCATCGGGAGACACGAGCCTTTGGCGAGTGGCTCTCGATTGATATTCCCGCTGGGTCTTGACTGAAATACAAGCCATATAAAAAACCACGAGTGTTGTAATCTGTATATCCCATTCTACCATCAAACACAAAGTGTAGACTACTAGCGGCACTTTTGCGATCTGTGGAGTGTGAAACAGTGTTTTCAGCGAGACATGGCCTTTTTGCAACCTTAAACTAAGTGACCGTCGCTGAAAAAATAAAACGAATGAGTGCATCTATAAGTACGCGGTAACACTACTTTCAGACCGTTTAAAAGCGTTAAGTAAAGGTTCATAAGTTGCAAGAAAGTAATGAAGTCGTATAGAAATCCATTTAGTTGAAGCGCACAATTCTTTTGCGTTTCAGGTCGGCGGAACGGGGAAACCGGTTTGGCCCCCATTTGGCTTACTCGACTCGATTCAGAATCGATTCCACGTTGTTTTTTTCGAACGCATTATTATACAATTAGTCTTATTGACAGAGAAGCAAATTTTAGGGAACACATATGTAGATTTAACCATTTGCTCCCTATTTGAAATGTATCTACATGATAAACTGTTTTGCGAGTGTGTTTGCATGAACCTAAACTGGTATTGATGCGATGAAAACAGGACCCAAGTCTGTCACCGCCGCTTGATTGCATTTTGAAAGAATATGACTGGATTACGGAAAAATACACACATGTTAAGTTCTTAGATACCTTCATCGCCAATGTGGACTTACTGCAGAGCCAGGCAAAAGAGTAGACTTGCTCGCAAAACACGTGAAACAGCTGATGATAGCGAAGCCCAACCGTGCCAGGTAAGGACGGTCTGACAGATTCTCAAAAGTCGTCTGCTAACGAAGCAAGGGGAGGGTACTCGTGTTTTTGTTTTGGTTCGCTAGCATCTGGTTATCTTGTAAGTTGAATGTTCGTTTTTTCCCACCTGCATTGCTTTCATAATGAAAGAAACGTTTGCTTATTGCATCTCATACATCAGATCAGTTCTGAGATTCATTTTTGCGTGCAACTGATATGGTTTTCTGAGCCGTGCAATACGATTTTGGAACTTCATACAAATGTGTCACATTGTTCGGCGCGAGGTCAAAGGTCGGGAGCAAAGTAGTTCTTCGCCCAAATCGGAATCTGCACTATCATATATTTTTTTGAGTCCATGATGTATTTATTGAGCTATAAAAATACAACATATATACCCATACTGAAGTAACAGAGACAAAGAAGGGAGGTCATGGGATATATATATATATATATATATATATATATATATATATATATATATATATATATATATATATATATATATATACCAAATATCCATATATATATACCAAATATCCGCTGCTTCCCGCTGTGCAGAGTGGGATTTAAAAAAAAATGTATTTAGCAGATTTACACAGGTATCTGTTACTCAATCAGTTAGGTCAAATAAAAATATATGTTGGTTTAGGCATAGAACATTTATCCTGGACCGCCAGCTAGCTCTCTTTCCGCTCTTTCTCTCTATTACGAGGTAGCGCCTCTCGCATTTAGGAATCTACGCTTACATGGCCTTTCAGAAATCAGGGGGACGTCATATCCGGTGTCGATTGTAAACATGGACAAAGTTGCCGAGGTAAGTTCTGAAAATGCTAAAATAAACTCAGCAAAAGTGCATATGGAACACGTTTTTCGATGAGTTTTGTTAAGTTGAGTTTGGAGTTTTGGAAAATCCAGTTCATTGTCACCTCCCATTGTCACAAATAACTGGAGCGTGCTTTCTTTTCACTGCCTTCGAATCGCTGGCCTTTCAAACCGGACGCGACGCGCCCCTGAAAGTCGAGAGTCGTAACCTCGAATGGTCACGTGACGAGTTGGCGGTCCAGGCTATTTGGTCTATGGTTTAGGGTAACGTGACCAAAAAAGATAGGGTCGGTAGGTCGGTTTATTTATTTATTTTCTAAGTTTTAAAAACAATTTTAGTCGATTTTAAAGGAGGTTACTTCCCTTAGTCTCGGTAGGGTTCGCAAAATGTGCCTTTTTCTTTTTTAATGAGAAATGAAAAAAAAAGTGTTAGGGTCGGCGGGGAAAAAATAGGGTCGGTCGGGTTACCCTAAACCAACATATATTTTTATTTGGCCTTAAGCAACAAAAAACAACAACCAAACAACAACAAAAAACACACACTTTTTTCTGCGCAGAAAGCATGTAGGTTTACATTTTTTTAATTTTTTTTAGTATGTTTCCAAGTACAGTCAAACACGCTTAAGCCGAACTCGTCCGGGGAATGAAAAATCGTTTCGCTTATCCGAGTTTGTGCATATCCGAGTTCGGATAAGCCAAACCTTTCCTGAGAAATTACCTTGCAGTTCGGCTAAAGCGAGTTTTTTCAGGATAAGTTGTAAAATCACTTGGAATGTTTCTCTCTCTCTCTCTCTCTCTCTCTCTCTCTCATCTTGAAAAATATTGATTATGCATCCACTCTATGGGATTGTGCAAGTGCTAATGTTTTGAAACCTTTAGCCAGTCTTCACAGAAGAGCAGTTAAGCTTATAATGCTAAAAAATCACACTCCTTCAGAATCTGATTATAAAAATTTGCAAGTATTACCATTTCAAAAAAAGATTAATGTATAATAAAGGTGTTATGATGCATAAAGTGATGTCAGGATATGCACCGGAGACATTACGTGATAATTTTATTTTGAACTATAACAGACTAAAAATCATAACACCGACTCCACGTATTGACCTTTTCAAATCAAGCCTTCTTTATTCAGGTGCGGTCCTATGGAACTCACTGCCTATTTTTCTTAAGCATAAAACAAACACAGACAGCTTCAAAAAAAATTATATGTCGCACATAATGCAACTAAACATGTGCTGAATGGTTCATCAATTCATTTAAAATGTATGTGCATGTTAAACAAAATTATAATAATATGCAGATCTAAATTAAGTTATGTTAAAAATTGACACTTGGAAATTGTACTTAAAATGCAGCATGACAATTTATTTTTTAAATTTGTATCTGTATATACAGTTATAATGTATTAAGTTTGATGTGATAGTTCTTTGATTATATTGTTTTCTGTTCTTGTTGACCCTATATTAGGGCGAGGGCTGGATGTAAAAAAAGCAATATTCTTGCTTATCTATTACCCTCGATAATAAAGATTTTGTCTTGTCTTGTCTTGTCTCTCTCTCTCTCTCTCTCTCTCTCCACCCGCTCTCTCTCCACCCGCTCTCTCTCTCTCTCTCTCTCTCTCTCTCTCTCTCTCTCTCTCTCTCTCTCTCTTAGGATATGGTTTTGTGTGGTTGAATCAATGTGTTGTTGACGAAAACAAGTTTTTGTATGTTTTAAAAGATAGATTAATTGCATGCAGATGGCAAGACTGGGAGTTTCATATTCAAAATAGTGAAAGATTTTCTGTGTATAGAACATTCCTGAGATCAAACCTTACCTTTTGTTCAATATTGAGAGACATTTAAGATTCATGATGATAAGGTTTAGGTTAGGGATCTCTGAAATTGCCGTTCACACTCATCGTTACAAAAAAGTTTATGATGTTAATAATTACATGTGTCCCTTTTGTAAAGATAAACTGGAAAATGAAGTCCATTTTGTTCTTGTCTGTCCATACTTCCATAAATTGAGAGAAAAATTCATCCCACTGAAATATTACAGGCAACCAAGTGCTTTTCGACTCAGCCTTCTTTTAGCTTCAACACATGAAAAAACTGTATGTGATTTATGTTTATATTTATATAAAGCATTTAAGATACGAGAAACACTGTTATCGTAATTTTGTATGTAGATGTCTGCATTGATGTATCTGTTATCCACTTTTGAGAAAAATATGCACTGTTTTGAGTCTACTGAATGTAAAAATGATTCAATGTTTTTGCTTTTGTTCACACCCCTTCACTAGGGGCAATGGCCTATGTGAATAAACCATCCGAAATCTCTCTCTCTCTCTCTCTCTCTCTCTCTCTCTCTCTCTCTCTCTCTCTCTCTCTCTCTCTCTGTGCGTGGTGTGTGTGTGTGTTTAAACGAATAAGATCAAAACAGTTACAAGTGCTTTCTTCAGTGGGGCTTTATTAATACCTCAAAGCCAACTGTAAAAATAAATGGTGAAAACAGTGACACAAAACCAAAGATTCCACAAGCAACTACGCTTTTGTTAAAAAGATTCCAAGTAAATCATAATAAATGTAATGTTTAATGAAACCCTCTCCATGAAAGAAAGAAAAGAAACAAAATTAGACAATTTGTCTCTGTGGTCATAAATCAAGATCAAATCTCCGTAAAAATAGATTGTAGGCAAATGTTTGGTTCGCTGCATGTTTATTGTGGTTTGATCTTCAACACTCGCTCAAAATGAGCACATACATTCCTCAGGTAGATTTGCTCTTCACAAAGATCTCTTCCGTCTACATGTCATCAGTTTCCCCGCATACTCAAAAACAGGTGACGTGTTCGTTTCTGTAGGATAATTATAGCCGTGACGAAATATGTTTATCTTCCTGACGTGTTTTTCAATAAAAAAAAAGAAAAAAAAAGAAAGTCTCTCCGACAGTGTTAGAGTTTGGTTTATCTGTCAAAATCACGTTTGAGATGTCCGTGTTTGAGTTAGCTATTTTTTGACAGATTTTGGCTTATCCGAATTAGAAATAGTCTTACAAAGAGGGGGGTCTGGCGGGGAATTGGTTTTGGTTTCAGATATCCGAGTTTTTTGCTTAAGCGTGTTTCGTTTAGGCGAGTTCGGCTGTAAAAGGATGCTCTTGTACCTTGTTAAACCCCGGATAGATCTGTAGTGGGGTACATGATCGCTTACGCGACAAATTTAGTACCTTTCACCAGGTTCACATGACTAACTTGGCTGCTGCTGTGATGCGAGAGAGCCATAACTTCAGCGTATATTCACACTGTTGTTAAATTGTTTAATTGTGACCTTGAAAGTGTCTGTACAATGTCGATCTCGCACGTCTGTAAATGCAAGTGCAGGGACACTTTAAGTTTTGCCGGAAAAGTAGCTCCAGCC
Organism: Littorina saxatilis; assembly: GCF_037325665.1. Lineage (NCBI taxonomy): Eukaryota > Metazoa > Mollusca > Gastropoda > Littorinimorpha > Littorinidae > Littorina > Littorina saxatilis. Next base: position 72,369,701 of record NC_090246.1, on the reverse strand, counting down.
TCGTGAAGATACTCAATCTTGTGAAACCGCAATTCAACGAACATGGTATCGTTCAGGTTTCTTTGAGGACTGTAGGTCAAGATTTTGAGCTTTAAAATTAAGAACTGATTAATAGACAGATTTAAATCATAATTTGTTTCTTGTTATCACTGCAAGTTATTGTGTGAATTGTGCGGGCCGGTCTGCTTGCGTTAAACATTCTTTTATTTATTTGAATAGGCAGGTCGTTAATTGAGAAAGTTGTTCCGATAGTGCCGAAACATTAATTGCTGCAGAAAAGCTGCCTAGTGGTACTGGTAGGGTAAGCTCCTTCTCAAACAACGGGCAGTAGGTCAATAAGTTTTCAGCACTGGATCCCCCCTACTGATACCAGCTTTTGCACGCGCCTGGAAACACAAGCTTCTCGCCCAGCGGTGTCTACTTACATATTTCGCGTTTACCTTATCCCTAATTGGTATGCTTTGGTCACGGAATGTATGGCACGTGAGCACCGAGTTGGGCAAGATAACGTCTTTTACGTCTCCGGGGAATAAACACCCTATAAGCACCGCCGCGGCACGCAGAAAAAATATAGATCCCTCCGCCGCGGCCTACTTTAAGAGGACACGAGCAACATCAATGGCACGATGGCTGAATAATACGTCAAGCTCTCTCCGCAAATACTCCCTGAATCTAAAAATCGGCAACCGGGGCCGGAGTAGAAATAGGCTTCTGCCGGGTCGGCGAAGGCGGGCGGAATGCCATTTTGTCTGGCGGTGTGTTGTAAGAAACAGTTTTTGGGATGCGAGTCAACAGCAATCAATGTTCACACGACGCGGAGAAGCAAACATGGTCGTTCCTGATTTGGAACAGGCTTGTTCCTTATTGGGTGCAGGCTTTACTTTGACTCCTTAATTAAAGGGCTTTACTTTGACTCCTTAAAGGGATAATACCTTAGGGGAAAAGGCCTTCAGATCGCTTTCAAAGCTTCACCACAAGATTCTGCGTTACAAATAATGCTACCACACAGGAGGACTAACTTAACTTTGGAAATTCAACAGTTTTGATAGCTGAAGCAGCTGTTGTTTTCTGTTCTCATTTTGCCCCTACAGCCACCGACAAACACACGCACCTTATCCCCCCTCCCTCCCCCCTCTTTCACCTTCCACTCTCGCGATGAAATATATAGTTGTGAGCATACTGCATTCACTCACGTCTTCGATTACTTCCTTTCAAGTTCCGTGTTTTTTCGTTCTTATTGTCACCATGTTAGCTTTAGTGCGTAGAGCCGTTTTTGAAAATAAAATGATAAGTGGTATTTTTTTCATGTATACTGGCATATTTGACAAAATTACCACAGGTGTTCATTCAAAACCTGACATGAGGCAAGATGTTATCTGGAATTAATGACACACACACACACACACACACACACACACACACACACACACACACACACGCACGCGCACACACATACACGCACACACACACACACACACACCACGCACGCACGCACGCACACACACACACACACACACACACACACACACACACACACACACACACACACACACACACACACACACACACACACTCTCTTCAAAAAAAGTTAAGGATCACTTTTTTACAAGCACGCCACACAAAACAGACAAGACCGAATTCTTTCATTTTTAAAACATTATATAATTGAACAACCAAGGAGTAATGACAAACAAAGCAAAGATCGAACGCGGCAGTGACAATTTAGCTAGAGTGTGTCAAACGTGACAACCCTCGAAAATGGAATTCACAACAATGTGAATCAGTGTCAAAAACGCGTGTGCCCTCCGTTGTGTGCCAGGCATTCAACACATCGTTGGCGAATGGAGTGGATCAGGTTGCATATGAATGCTCTGGGAACTCCATTCCACTCCTGCTGGAGCCATTGCAGCAGTTGACCCAGATTGGCAGGAGGAGGGTGATGTTGCTGTACCCGACGACAAAGCTCGTCCCACATGTGCTCTATGGGGTTCAGGTCCGGGCTGTTGGCTGGCCACAGCATCCTGTTGACCCTGGCCTGCTGGATGAAGGTGTTTACAGCTGCAGAGCGATGGGGAGGTGTGTTGTCATCCTGAAGAATCGCACGAGGGCCGATCGCTTGGAGGGCTGGAACGACCAGGGGTTGCAGGATCTCATTCTGGTAGCGGACACCGGTCAAGTTGCCCACTACATGGTACAGAGGTGTCCTTAGACGTGTGCTGATCCTTCCCCAAACCATCACAGAGCCTCCGCCAAAACGCTGTCGTTCCAGAACAGCGCCTTCTGCGAAGCGCTCTCCGCGACGCCTCCACACTCGGATGCGACCATCACCAGGTTCCAAGCAAAAGCGGGACTCATCTGTAAACAACACCTGAGCCCACTGCTGACGTTGCCACCTCACATGTTGAGTGCACCAGGCTCGGCGAGCTGCTCGGTGATTAACAGTCAGGGTTGTTCCTCGGAATGGACGGATTGCACGCAAGCCAAAGTTGTGTAAGCGGCTTCGGATCGTCTGACCACCAACAACAGTGTTGCTGGTACCTTGTAGGCGTTGCCTAATGTTGTTTGCCGTAGCCATTCTTTGTTGCATGGCCTGCCTCTGAATGAAGCGATCCTCTCTTTGGGTGGTGACTCTGGGCCGACCAGAACGTGGTTGCTCCTGCACTCTTCCAGTTGCGTGGAATCTCTGTTTTAGTCTGATGATGACAGAGGGAGCCACTGCAAGCCTCTGGGCCACTTGCCTGGCAGCAACACCGTCTTGTATAGCCATCCTATTTTCCTTCCTCTATCCAACTCGCTCATTTTTTTTCGTGGGGGCATGTTGCTATTGTGCATAATTGTGTCAGCGTGTCAACCTTTAAACAAAAGCTGGTGAGCGATGTTCATAGCCAGGATCCTGTTGTAGCACGCGCATCACAACCTTTTGCCCTGGCATGCGTTCCGCAAATTTCATGGGGCTATAAAAAACACCCTTTTTCTTCCAAAATGCAGAAGCTTTTGAGAAGTCCCACAAAGGGAAATAACTCTGCCTGCCAAACAAAAGTCTAGGTCAAGACTCATTGTTCATTTGTTAATTCAAACACATTCATCTTTTAATTATTATGTCGATGTTTAATTTTTTGGCAATTTTTTTTTAATAATTAGATCCGTTTTTTTCAACCGATCCTTAACTTTTTTTGAAGAGTGTACACACACATACACACAAACGACAGAGAAGAACAGTAATGCATTCCTTCCCGAACAAGGTAGCACAGTACAAGATGACTGACGAATGCACGAGGATCGATGTACAATGGATAACGCTGTTATCCTGCATTATGTTTGTATCTAATAAGAAAAGTCACAAATAATTATTGTCAGACATTTTGGAACTTCGCCAAGTTTAACGGACACACTATATACCGGTAAGCTGTATCCTATTGTTGCTTAAGTTGCAATTTTTTTCTGGCTCAGGAGAGAGAAGAACTGGAACACACATTAAACCAACAAAACAACATATACTGATCAAAATAAGACGTAATACACATTTTCTCTGCATTCTTCCTATGCATGCATAGATCGTGACTTTGAACGCTTTAGAACCTGCACTTATTATATGTAAATCTTCTTTTTCTTTGGCATCATCGGTTTAACGCGTATGCTTCATTAATCTATAATGAATACACCCTTTTCATAATCCTTGGAGACTCAAGAAAACTGATTTTAACAGGATCCATGAACCGACTCATTTCAAAGTGTGCCATTTTGTTCATGTCATTAAGGAAGCAGGCTCTTCGGTAAAGATGAATTCAGCAATCTGGCGGAACATTTACGGGTAATGACCCAAGTCTTCGATCATCATTAAGAATCCAAGCAAGCTTAATTGAAAAGCCAGTCAATCGCGCCATCAATCATGGCAGGATCACTCAACATTTAGAGACAATCAAGGCCGACAAACGAAAGCCGACGAATGGAAATTGGTCGCGGAAATCTTACACTTGAAAGAGGGATCTGTCGTGCTTCTGGTAGGGACGACACAGGTCAGCTTTAAGTGCTGTTCACACGGGCGATTTTTTCCCCGATTCCCAACCGATTTTTGTGTATTTTTTGTCAAAACAAAGATGGTTGAAACTCGCCGCCATGTGACCTACTACATGAGTTTAACGTCCTCTTGGACCAGTTAGCCTATATTGGGACAGGTACTGATAATAGGCAATGTGTGAGAATATTGTACGATATTTTGATTCAAAGATGCCTATACTACGGCTGTCTTCTTCGACATACCAACATTTGGCTTGTCTAGTCAAAGTCTTCAGATACGATCATGATGACAAGAGACGAGAGATGGTGCATGCGTGTCTTCGTGTATTCCAAACCCTGAGACCTTCGATGTGAGCTTGTGATCCTTATCGTGCATATGTGTGCACAGGGGGTGTTCAGACAAAGAAGAGAGTCTGCACAAAGTTGTCTCCTACAAATACAGTTCTCGTCGAACCTGGGCTGATAGCAACGAACTTGTTATAAAGCCAGCGCGCTATCGACTGAGCTACGTTCCCGCCGTGTTAGCTAATAAAGAGATTAAATTCCACAGGCTAACTTAGGCATATAAAGGAGTTGTGGAATACGATGTAAGCCGCCTTGTGAACAGCGCAAATGCTTAAATAGCCAACTTTTTAGCCAGCAGTTGAAGTGGCTCGATCGCTGACTTTGAGTGAGAGATGTATCACAGGAGTTTGCATCAAATTAGTCAGTGCATCGAAATGCCATCACAAAAGATATTGTTTAAAGACATGCACAAGGGTTAATACAGGGCCCCACAACGCACATTGGTACACGCTCATATGGTCTCAAACAAAGCGATCGAAGTTTTTCAGTCTGATATCGCGATGAAATGTACAAGTTGTTCTCTAAAGTACAAAACTGACGTGCTGGTATTCAGAAATGAGATTTCTTTTAACGTATTTACTTAGTTGCGTAGTACCCATACTCAACAGCATAAAAGTCAATTCCTCGCTGACTCCTGTCAATTCATCCCATTGGGTATCGGACCTTAGGGGTCTGTTACATCAGACAGCGAAGCTAACGGCAACTGGCTTCATACACCTGCCCTACGTTTCTTTGCAAGAGCGCCCTCGGTAGTCGCTTTCTGTGCTTGAGAAACAACATGCTTTTGTGCAAGCGGGTTCAAGATGGCGGACGAAACTCAGCCAATGAGCGATGCGATCGAATTTGACATACGAAACAGCGTTGATAATAAGCGAAGACATTTTTGATGACATCGTCGTAGAGTACGATCGTTACAGTCACAGTTTACTTCAAAATGATCTGGAGTTGAAATACTTTTTCATCATCCCTAAATTGGTGCAATTCATGCACAAGAACCGACATACCAAAGAAAGTTTCGTCGTCGAAAAGAAACCAAAACACTACAGCCGCCATTTTTGTTTTCCTGTGCACTAGCTCATAGAACCTCCGCCCCGCTCTGCAAGGCGCCTGCTGTGAGAACAGCGTTTCATTGGCGCGACGGCAAAACGTTCTGGAACGTCTTCGCTGCAAAACGGCCTGCAGCCCACGAAATGGTTGTGTGCGACCATAATAATAATGATAATATGGGAGATTTAAAGAGCGCTTGACGTTTTCTAAGCGCTTTACAATGAATTGGGGAGAGGTCAAGGCAGGTGAAGTAGCCCGCACGTTCAACATCTCTCATGCTGGGTATTTTCGTGTTTCTATAACCCACCGAACTCTGACATGGATTACAGGATCTTTTCCGTGCGCACTTGGTCTTGTGCTTGCGTGTACACACGCAGGGGGTTAAGTCACTAGCAGGTCTGCACATAAGTTGACCTGGGAGATCGGAAAAACTCCACTTTTAACCCACCAGGCGGCAGCGACCGGAATTCGAACACACGACCTTCCGATTAGGAGGCCGACGTCTTACTACCACGCCACTGCGCCCGTCAAGTCCCGTGGCCATCTCCAGTCCCGTGGCTGTACGGCATGTGTACTAGTTATGTCGTGTTCAGTATAGGGTTCTGACCGGCACAGCTCACACCGCCATTGTTTGAAAACAAACACGTTTCAATTTATTTTGAAGTGATTGAATTAGAATCGACATGAGCTGCATATGTAAGGTCAAAGGTTGATTGTACTGATCAGTTCCCTGATAATGCAATTCGTCTAAATTAAAGGCACAGTAAGCCTCCCGTAAACCATCACAGAGCTCCCCGAGCGTCTAAATACAGTACAAGCATACTTCCATTTGAACGCTCACCGAACGGGAACATCCTGGCTGCTTTCTGTCGAGCGTGAGACATTTTCCAAGAATTTATTTTCGTAGACTTGTTCCGTTAACAACAACGGCGCCTCGTTTTTGCGCTAGACCTAACTTTTAAAATCTAAATAATAAATTGACAGCTTGTTACACAAACATTCTTTAATCATAAAAGAATTCGTTTTTCATCAAGACAAGATCAGAACAATTCGAAGTTGTGAAAGTTTAAAAAAAGAAAAGCCCGGAAGCAGGGTCACGCAAGGGTCGTAGCAGACGACGGCCGGTTTATCAGTGCAAATCGCCGTTCCTCTCAACAGTCACAAGCCATCGCTAGAGTTCTTGTGAACCACAGCCGTTGTTTCGTGCATAAAAAAACGTGCTATTGTAGATAAGCTCACGTCGAGTCGCATTCAAATGACTAACTATGACGACTGCATTGTGAAAAGGGAAAACTGGATCACACGGGTTCACGATGGCTCAGGGGTAAGATAAACCACGCAAAAATAAATTCTTTGAAAATTGTTCGCTCTTTACGGAGGGCACCTAGGATGTTCTCAATTGGTGAGTGTTTAAATGAAAGGGTGTTTGTACTGTGTGTAAAAGCCTGACCGTATCTGTGATGGTTTACGGGAGGCTTACTCTGCCTTTAAAAGAAAACACACCAGTAACCAGGTTAGGTACGTTTATATCTATAGTCAATATTTCGGCACGTTACTGCCTTCTTCGGGATGGTAAGCTTAATTAATTAATTAATTAATGCAATTCGTCGTATACAGTTGCAGTTAATTTGCTGTACGTACAGTGTACCAACCCTCTCAGTTTTCTACATCCCTTGTATGTATACATAGACTGCAAAAACACTGTTTTCAGTCCGACACTTCAAAGAATGAATTCTCTTGGAGGGTAGAAAGTTTTAATTGAAAATCAGCCAGTCGCGACATAATGGCAGGACCAATCGACATCAAGGCACGCGGAGAAGGTCGCCTCGCCGACACCAGGCAATAAAAGTTGGTCGCGGAAATGTAACAAATTAAATATGGTAATGAGGACTGCCGGCAGCCCTCTTCCTTTGCGGCTTCACGTAGATACTGCGCCGGCGTGGAGGGGGTCGGAGAAATAATTAGATTCCCCCTTTACAACGTGACGTAGAGTAGGAACGAGTCAGAGCTGGATGTGCTTGGCAAGTTGCAGTCTCTAAACACATGGAGCCTGGTGGTTGTGATCTACACCATTGTCCTTTTCGTTTGTTTAATTATATGTCTGTCTGTGTCATTCCTTCATTCGTTCATTTATTCTTCTTTCGTTGGATTAGCTATTCATTTTTTGCGTCCAATCCCATGGTGCTTTTATTGTGTTTTGCAGGAACTCGATCGTTCTTTGTAAAACACAAATCCAATCTGACCGTGTTGGAGGAATTTCTGACGATTGGATTCATTTGAAAGAATCTGGGAAATTCACTGTATTTTAATCTAGACGCATTCAGCACGATTTGCTTGAAACCGCATCACAAGTATGGTGATTAATTAAATCCAAGTGAGTGAATGAGCTTCTATTCGCTGCTTCTCTCCCGTGTCGGAAACAAAAGTAGTCCTGGAGGCCAGATGGGTTGCGACCTCTATGACGCAGCGATCCTAGTAACAGCAAAACGAGCGTAAACGCCATCTTGCATCAAGGGAAGTTACTCAACTCAGCCCTCAAATAGAGTACCCTTTCTTTGCCTATTTTACGAAATGTAATTAAAGCCCCACTCTGCCTCATATACATGAGGTTTACAGAACGATGGAATCTTTCACGAAATAAGCAATTCTAACCTTATGGAACACACCTGCAATAGCATTTAACAGCAGTAAATGACACAGTTCGTTTGAATGGCTATTTAACATGCGTAAACCACACACCAGTTCTCGTGGTGGTTTATTCTTACCCCCCCCCCCCCCCGCCCGAACCATCGTGGTCCCGTACGTGTGACCCACTTTCCTTTTTTCTTCTTTTTTTTCTTTTTACTGACGTGATGAATTTAGTCGTCAGTTTGTGGTTTCAATGCGACTCTGTATCTGCAATAGCACGTTATTGTGTACCTCTGAATCTAAAATACAACGAACGAATGCGAGTGACACGAACTGAGCGGCGGCGGTTGACTTCAAAGAAACTAGCGATATGCAGAAAATTCGTCTGCTTGAGCAATGGTAAGATGCAGCTCATGAGGTGTGATTTTAGCACTGTTGCTGCAGTACGTTTTTAAGCACAATACTCGTTCTACACAGGCACAGCAACAAACAAAATTAAATATTTTCAAATCTCAGTCGACTGACATTCCAAAAAGAGGAAAAGTTGCATGGTTTTCGGTAGCTTACTTCCCCGCCATCAAGTCAAAAGAGCTGCATCTTTACACTTACCATTCAACTGACACGACCTTGCATGACCTGCATCCGGGCTCCCCTTTTTATATTTAGTCAAGTTTTGACTAAATATTTTAACATCGAGGGGGAATCGAAACGAGGGTCGTGGTGTATGTGCGTATGTGTGTGTGTGCGTGCGTGTGTGTGTGTGTGTGTGTGTGTAGAGCGATTCAGACTAAACTACTGGACCGATCTTTATGAAATTTGACATGAGAGTTCCTGGGTATGAAATCCCCGAACGTTTTTTTCAGTTTTTTGATAAATGTCTTTGATGACGTCATATCCGGCTTTTCGTGAAAGTTGAGGCGGCACTGTCACGCCCTCATTTTTCAACCAAATTGGTTGAAAGTTTGGTCAAGTACTCTTCGACGAAGCCCGGGGTTCGGTATTGCATTTCAGCTTGGTGGCTTAAAAATTAATTAATGACTTTGGTCATTAAAAATCTGAAAATTGTAAAAAAAAATAAAAATTTATAAAACGATCCAAATTTACGTTTATTTTATTCTCCATCATTTGCTGATTCCAAAAACATATAAATATGTTATATTCGGATTAAAAACAAGCTCTGAAAATTAAATATATAAAAATTATTATCAAAATTTTTTTTTCGAAATCAATTTAAAAACACTTTCATCTTATTCCTTGTCGGTTCCTGATTCCAAAAATATATAGATATGATATGTTTGGATTAAAAACACGCTCAGAAAGTTAAAACGAAGAGAGGTACAGAAAAGCGTGCTATGCAGCATAGCGTAACCACTATCCCGCTCTTCTTGTCAATTCCACGTGCACTGCCTTTGCCACAGGCGGTGGAGTGACGATGCTACGAGTATACGGTCTTGCTGCGTTGCGTTGCGTTCAGTTTCATTCTGTGAGTTCGACAGCTACTTGACTAAATATTGTATTTTCGCCTTACGCGACTTGTTTTATATTTAGTCAAGTTTTGACTAAATATTTTAACATCGAGGGGGAATCGAAACGAGGGTATGGTGTATGTGTGTGCGTGTGTGTGTGTGTGTGTGTGTGTGTAGAGCGATTCAGACTAAACTACTGGACCGATCTTTATGAAATTTGACATGAGAGTTCCTGGGTATGAAATCCCCGAACGTTTTTTTCATTTTTTTGATAAATGTCTTTGATGACGTCATATCCGGCTTTTCGTGAAAGTTGAGGCGGCACTGTCACGCCCTCATTTTTCAACCAAATTGGTTGAAATTTTGGTCAAGTAATCTTCGACGAAGCCCGGGGTTCGGTATTGCATTTCAGCTTGGTGGCTTAACAATTAATTAATGACTTAGGTCATTAAAAATCTGAAAATTGTAAAAAAAAATAAAAATTTATAAAACGATCCAAATTTACGTTTATCTTATTCTCCATCATTTGCTGATTCCAAAAACATATAAATATGTTATATTCGGATTAAAAACAAGCTCTGAAAATTAAATATATAAAAATTATTATCAAAATTTTTTTTTCGAAATCAATTTAAAAACACTTTCATCTTATTCCTTGTCGGTTCCTGATTCCAAAATTATATAGATATGATATGTTTGGATTAAAAACACGCTCAGAAAGTTAAAACGAAGAGAGGTACAGAAAAGCGTGCTATCCTTCTCAGCGCAACGAATATCCCGCTCTTCTTGTCAATTCCACGGGCACTGCCTTTGCCACGGGCGGTGGAGTGACGATGCTACGAGTATACGGTCTTGCTGCGTTGCGTTGCGTTCAGTTTCATTCTGTGAGTTCGACAGCTACTTGACTAAATATTGTATTTTCGCCTTACGCGACTTGTTTTAAACTTTCAAAACTTCTAATTGTACTGATCTTGTTTTAATGAAAACAGAATTCTTTCATGATTTAAGAATATTTGTCTCACATGCTGTCAAACTATTATTTAGATCTTAAAAGTTAGGTCTAGTGCCAAAACGAGGCTTCCGATTCCCTTTATAGTACACCCTTTTCTAACTGCACGAAATAAATTCTTTGAAAATTTCTCATTCTCAACGGAAAGCAGCCAGGATGTTCGCGAGCGGTAAGCGTTCAAATGGAAGTATGTTTTTACTGTATGTAAAAAAACTGAGGAATCTCAGTGATCAAAAACAGATGGTTTACGGGAGGCGGAGGGTGGCTTTAAGCTTTCAATACACTTTCTTTTGCAAAGAAAGGCAGTCTTCCTGTGCGGTAGCATTATTTGCATCGCAGAATCTTATGGTATAGCTTTGGAAGCGACCCGATGGCCCTTTTTCTTAGATATTTTCAGTTTAACCAGAAGCATTTTGTTTATCTGCAAGGCAAATGTTTTTGAGGGTGGTCTTCAAGGCATTCAAAATAAGTTGCCAGTCATGATAAGGTAATTGAAAATGCCTTTGCTGGTGTTTGCGTTTTGCGGATGTGGACGTTCGGATAAGATGCAAATTGCAATGGCCAAGAAATTCTGTGCGTGATATATCTTCCAGTCAATAACGTCAGCGGGAATTGAAATCTCTGCCGTGAAACCCACAAAAACAACCGTGGAATGGCTTCCATACGGAGATTAATCAATCTTGGAGAGAATGTAAGAAAGGAAGAAAGGAAGAAAATAACATCACAATGTTGACTTTTTGAGATAATGTCTTCCATTCAGCGAAATGGAAATTACCACACATGTTTTGTCTTGTGACATACACGAAGTTCTGAATGACATTTAAGTTATATCTCAGAGTTCATACGAGTAGAGTTTTTTTTAAATAAGTACCCTCGTCAGTCCCGAGTACTTTTCACTGGCGGCCTTATATTATCCTCCAACCACAACACCACCACCACCACCACCCCACCACCACCACCACCACCAACAACAACAACAACAACAACAATAACAACAACAACAACAACACGACGCAAGCACAAGACCAATTACGCACGGAAAAGATTCTGTTCTCCATGTCAAAGTTAGGTAGGTTATAAAATCACGAAAACACCAAGCATTCATCCCCCCAAAACCGACAACAGCTGCCTAAATGGTGAGGAAAAATCGGTCATACACGTAAAATCTCTGTGATAGTCCTGACGTCCGGTAGAGCACTAGACTAGTGATTCTCCGGTCACAGATTCGAATCCAGGCCGGGACGGACACGGGCGAACTTTATGTGATAAATCAATGACGGTATCTATATCCCACTCCTGTGTTACCACCGTGACACGTAACACTCCTCGGTCACGTAGCCAGAAGTGTTGGTGGCTGATTACTCCTTAACACAATCTCGTAGCTGGTTAGCGCGCAATTTTGACTGCTTCTGATTTTCCTTTGGAAGTAAGCAACCCGATTTTCCTAGTGCTCAATGAAGTAGGTCACAAAGCGATTAGAATGAAAGTCGTGAAGAATTGGCCCTGCGTTTACTGTATTGCAGCTGTTAGGGTCTTCGTATTTCGAGAATCGATCCATGAGTGCCAGAAGTACTTATAGAATCCTAGCATCGAGCAAGACGTTGTTCTCCCCACTACTCTACCATTGTGAGAAGTGCAGTTGTTTAGGAGGTAGAGGGGCACACATGTGTGACCCTCCACCAGAGAATGAGTCAGATGTCACCTCGCAGGGTTCTGCGCTAGGCCTAATAAATTATACGTCCAGGGGATGTAAGGTATCAGTGTGAAGATCACCTTGGTCACAGGCTTATAACTCAACAAGTTTTCGCTCTTTTTTAAAACGGTTTTCACCACTGGATAGAGCTTCAACATTTCTTTAAGAAAATGGAAAACTATAACAATCATGAAAAGGTGACATGCGACTCATTCCGTGGTAGAGGGGCACACATATTTACATTCCTGGCTTTGGGAATACACTGTTTAAACCCGTCGTTGAACACAGCCCCGCCCCCTTCTTATTTAGGGTCTCCCCTCTTTAAAAGCCCCTTTCCTGCTATTTTTTCCATTCAAACTCTCAGTAAGTTAAGCCTCATCTTTGTTAAGACTTCCTCTTTTTTTGTTCAGGGGAGGTGTGTCGGGAATGGGTAGGGCGTGGGGTGGGCAGAGAGACCAATATACCTTGATTTGTACTAACTGCTAAGACTGCGCATTAGCGTTTCAAGAAAGTTCAGACATCAGGAAATGTACCCTTATTGTCAGACTCAGGAAGTTGGCTTTTTTCTCTCACACCATTATTTTGGTGGTAGGGAGCAGAAATTGGCAGGGAGGAGGGGGGGGGGAGGGGCAGGGCCAGGGCCAGCCTGCTGTCAGCTGATGGTGTTGGCGCAGGCCACGATGCATTGATCCATCCACAACCACCACCATCACAACCACCACCCAAGATGCCGTTGTATATCTTTTTTGGTAGGGCGTTGAGTTCTGTAATGCGGACTGTGTGCGAACTAGTTCTTTTGAAGAAGAGTCTCCCGCCGTGTCTTTAAGATCTTCAATATTGACCATTCTCTCTGCAATGATGGAAAGAACTGACACAAGTGGTATGCGTACACACACAGTGTATTTCCACAGGCGTTGACTCTTTGTATCCTAGGAAAGATCTCACACAAGGAGAAGCAGTTTCGCTGTGGAAGTGTGTGGTGGTTTTGAGGTGTCCTGCATGATTTCTCTGAAGGCTTATGAACATGGACACGTACTGCTCGCCTCTCTGTATGTACAACATCACGATAAAAATGGCTAAAAACGGTTTCGTGTGAGAACCCTCAAACCATATTATCCTGCGGATGACTGTTCAGTGCAACATGAATTGAACCCAGTGATTGTCTACGGAGAAATCAATGTGCGAAAGAACAGACTCAGATGGTATATTTGTGTGTGGATAGAGATAAAATTGTGTGAACGGGGACATTAACGGCCGCTTCGGCCTGGTAAGTAGAGTGCGTTTAGAATGCAACTTGCAGCAACGGAGTCAAAAGCCACTCTCATCCTCAAACTAAACGAAGACACTACAAGAAAACTGTGTTTCTCAGTTTTGACGTGTTGATATGAATGGTAGTTACGTATAGGCCTTGATTCCTTCGAAGAGAAACTAATATTGTTTACCGTGTAATCCATTATGCTTATCTACTCAGATCTGTCCAGTCTCAACATAGCTTAAGAACATCCCTCCACTTGGATACATACCCAAAATCAACTTTCTTTCTTTCTTTATTTGGCGTTTAACGTCGTTTTCAACCGTTCAAGTTTATATCGCGACGGGGAAAGGGGGGGGGGGGGGGGGGGGGGGGATGGGATAGAGCCACTTGTTAATTGTTTCTTGTTCACAAAAGCACTAATAAAAAAATTGCTCCAGGGGCTTGCAACGTAGTACAATATATGACCTTACTGGGAGAATGCAAGTTTCCAGTACAAAGGACTTCACATTTCTTACATACTGCTTGACTAAAATCTTTACAAACATTGACTATATTCTATACAAGAAACACTCAACAAGGGTAAAAGGAGAAACAGAATCCGTTAGTCGCCTCTTACTGGGGAGCATAGGGTAAATTCTTCCCCCTAACCCGCGGGGGGTCCAAAATCAACTGCCTGGCTGATTTCTGTGCAGGTTGGGCATTTTTGTGTGATGAATTAATGTTGTAAGTGACACCAGTGTCAATATATGAAACTAAGAATTTATTTGAGGAGAGAAGCAGCGCCTAGAATCGTATTCACTCACTTTGATTTAATTACCATTCTTGTGATGCGTTTTCCGGCAAATCGTGTTGTGGCGTAGATTTTTCCAATTAGTCAAATTCGTCAGAAACTCCTCCCAAACGGCCAGATTAATAGTATCCCTTTAATGTTGCGTTTCAACAATCAAAAAGACTCACACTGATTCTCATTTAAACACAGATGGGCTGAAAAAAGAGTAAACGGGATGAGTTAAAAACCGAATGTTTAAACATAAATCATGAAAACAACTAAGCTGGCGAGATTCGTAATGTTTGTTTTCAATGCACAGACATCATCAATGAAATGTCAACAGAAATGTACTGGTGCCGTGTTGTTTTATCAATGCTGGTTACCGTTCTTCTGTCAGGTGTTGTTATACAGTGTGTTTGTTTTGTTTTTTTTTAACACGTTTTTATTTCTTTTTGGTACACGACATCAACATCACACAGCAACATCAAATAACATCAACCATACAAAACTATGCATCTCCAGCAAAGACAAAGAAAAAAAAGAGGCAACAACAAAAACAAAACGGAAAAACACGATAAAGCATACAATCACACAGCCCATATTCAATACATTTATAAATTATGTAAACGTCTCATTTTTTTTATGTTTCTATTTGATAATTTTGTAAAACACCAAGTCCAGTTCCCCGTTTAGCTGCTGCAAAATAAACAGACAATGTTTGTGTTCGAGTCTAAACTGAGAAACATCTTTAACCTCCTATTACCTCCAAAAACCAAATTTCATCCTTACAAGCTCAATCAGAAAGACAATCAATCATTTGACAATATCAGAGGTTTAAATGGGTACCACTCCAGGAGAAATTTATTATATGTAAAATTAAGTTTACTTAAATATTCTTCTACCAAATACCTTTTTCTCAGATCTCTTTTAAATGCAGCCATTGTAGGAACAACTTTTGCATACTTACACTTGTAAATAAAAAATTTGGCATTTAATATTATAAAATCAAAAACTGTACTACTTTTGAAATATGTATCAATACCAAACAAAATAAACTTTTCACTAAAAAATATGTTCTCAACATTGTGACATTCATTTTTAACATAGTTTAACAAATCATTCCAAAATGACTGTACATATTGACATGCCCACAAACAATGTTCAATACTATCCCTCTCGTCTCGGCATAAATGGCACATCACGTCTTCTACTACTCCCATTTGTTTTAATATCACATTTGTTGCTAAAATCCTATGTAATACTCGAATTTGAAACCATTTAAGTTTTACTTCAGAAATTTTCGTTACATATTTAAAGCATAATTTCCAATCAATATCACCTTCTAGTTTATCTTCCCATTTTGTACAACAATTTGGACGCTTTCCATCCTGTAGTAATTTTTCATAATACACTTTTGCTCCTTTTATTTGGGAGTGAATGACTGACACTGATTTATTACTATCAATCATACTATTATTCTCCAAAACAATATTAAACGTTTTTATGTATTTTTTAATTGCTCCCACGCATCCTAAATAACTAAAAAAATTGGTTCTGATATGATACTTGTTATGCTGGCCTGTCCCAAGAAATTTCTCAATCACCCTTCTCTTCCTGCCTCTCTCACTGTCAACGAACTACCTATCTCTTTCTCTCCGTCTGTCCGCAGCCTTGGCGTCACTCTCGATCCAACTCTCTCTTTCCAAAAACACATCTCTAACATCTGCAAGTCCGCCTATCTAGAGCTGCGCAAGATTAGTTCAGTCCGTCACTACCTCACCACTGATGCAACCAAAACGTTAGTGTGTTCTTTAGTCCTCTCAAAGATAGATTATTGCAATTCTCTTCTGGCCGGTCTCCCTAAGTACCTTTTAGATAGACTTCAAAGGATCCAAAATAACGCTGCCCGCCTGGTCTTCAAATCTTCCAAGTATGAACACGCCACACCCCTTCTTCACTCTCTACACTGGCTGCCTATCACTAAAAGGATCGAATACAAACTCTCCTCTCTTTCTTTTGCCGTCGTTTCTGGTTCTGCCCCAGAATACTTCTCAGAACTCCTCAATCTCTACACCCCCTCTCGTCAGCTTCGCTCCGCCGCCGACACTCGACTCTTCCGACTCCCCACAGTGCAAACAAAGACATGTGGCGAGAGGTCCTTCGCCTATCAAGCCCCTGTGACCTGGAATAGATTACCTCTGCCTCTCAGACACACAGATTCTCTCACTACATTCAAGACAAATCTCAAAACACACCTCTTTCAGCGCAAGTGATTTTCCCTCCAGCATCTCCCCACCCACCCCATCCCGCCCCACCTCACCCCCTACCTAGTGCCTAAAATAACGTGTATATATATTTTCTGCGCTTTGTGTCAGCACTGTTTGTGTGTGTGTAAATAGTATTGTTGACACGTTTTTATACAGTAGCCTTATGTGGTTCTTGTGCCTAGGCTGTGTATTGGATTGTCATTGTATGCCTGCATCATTAGTTGTCAGTAATTATTACATGTGCTGATTGTTCTCTTTGCCTGCGCGCGTATAGTATGTTGGTTATGATTGGTCATAGTATGTTTTATGTTTGGTCGTTATCTTTGCCTGTGCGTGTATTGTATGTTTGGTCGTTTTCTTTGCCTGTGCATGTATAGTTTGTTGGTTATGTTTGGTCGGTTTCTTTGCCTGTGCGTGTATAGTATGCTTGGTCGATGTATGTATTGTAAAGCGCTAAGAGTAGACATTTTTCTAGAATAGCGCTATAAAAGTTTGCATTATTATTATTATTATTATTATACTTTTCACAGAACTCGTTATAGGTATAAAAACTTCCATTGTCATTAACCAACTGACCAATGAAATAAATGTTGTTATCAAACCAATTCTGAAAAAAACAAGTCTTCTTCCCAATCTTTATATTATTATTGAAGAAAAGTGGTTCTGCTAATATTTCTTTGGAGGTTTCTAGATCTATTTTATATCGAAACTGTTCATAAACATTAAACACATCCTTCCAAAAACTATTACCATGTTGTTTACCGCTATAAAGACTAGGACCACTTACATCAATGTTGTCCACATCGGGATATAAAACAGTTGTTATAACTTTCCATTTGTGGACCGTAAACCTCAACTTTTTTTTATCCAAGTCAATTTCAGGGCTAACATATAAGTCTTAACGTGAGGAACATCAAGGCCACCATCCTTAACACTTTTAACTACAATATTTCTACTTATCCGATCACGTTTTCGATTCCACACAAAGTCAAAAATCATAGTCTGTAAATCATTTATAAACTTGTCTGGAGGGTTTGGCAACAACATCCACAAGTATACAAGCTTGGACAATATTAAGGATTTCAAAACTGCTATTCTACCTATAGGGGTTATCAATCTTTTAGACCAAATCAAAAATAATCGTTTTACTGCTTGAAACTGCATATCGAAATTAATTTGTACACAATTCTTTAAATCACTCGTAAACCAAATACCCAATATTTTAAACTTTGGGGGGTTCCATTCAAAACCAAGGTGTGGCATATACCTTACATCACTATTTATATTACCTCCTAACCAAATAATTGCTGTTTTGTCTATATTCATTCTTAGCCCTGATTTATTTCCAAAATCGTTTAATATGTTCATTGTTTCCTCAAAGGTTTCCATATCTCCTCTTTGAAATAATTCAGTATCGTCGGCGAATTGTGACAGCTTAAATTCTGTTTCGCCGATAACAATTCCCTTAATATTTTTATTTTCCTTGATCATGAGTGAAAATACTTCAGCACACAAAATAAATAAATAAGGAGATATGGGATCGCCCTGTCTACATCCTCTTCTTACATTAAACCAGGGGCTAGGCTGACCGTTTACTAATACAGTCGACTTAATATTTGAATAAAACGTCTTTATCCACCTCAAAATATCATTTTTGAATCCAAATTCCTCAAGCGTTTTAATCATAAAACGCCAGTCCAGCGAATCAAACGCCTTCTCAAAATCAATGCACATTAACAATCCTGCTATCTTATTCTCATTACAATATTCAATCAAATCATAGATTAAACGCACATTATTTCCAATATATCTATTGGCCATAAAACCAGACTGGTCTTCGCTAATTAGTTTTGGCAGGATAGTTTTTATCCTTTCTGCAATACAGGATGTTGCAATTTTATATACAACGTTTAATAAGGAAATAGGCCTCCAATTTTTCAAATATTCCCTTGGTTTATCTCCCTTGGGAATACATATTATAACACCTTCTTTTTGAGTGGAGGACATTTCTCCTTTTTCAAAACCATCGTTTATTGCTCTTACAACTAGACAACCTATGCGCTGTTTCCAAAAGAACTTAAAGAATTCCACAGTAAATCCATCAGAACCGGGACTTTTTTCGTTTTTCATCTTTTTATATTTAGTCAAGTTTTGACTAAATATTTTAACATCGAGGGGGAATCGAAACGAGGGTCGTGGTGTATGTGCGTATGTGTGTGTGTGCGTGCGTGTGTGTGTGTGTGTGTGTAGAGCGATTCAGACTAAACTACTGGACCGATCTTTATGAAATTTGACATGAGAGTTCCTGGGTATGAAATCCCCATACGTTTTTTTCATTTTTTTGATAAATGTCTTTGATGACGTCATATCCGGCTTTTCGTGAAAGTTGAGGCGGCACTGTCACGCCCTCATTTTTCAACCAAATTGGTTGAAATTTTGGTCAAGTACTCTTCGACGAAGCCCGGGGTTCGGTATTGCATTTCAGCTTGGTGGCTTAAAAATTAATTAATGACTTTGGTCATTAAAAATCTGAAAATTGTAAAAAAAAATAAAAATTTATAAAACGATCCAAATTTACGTTTATCTTATTCTCCATCATTTGCTGATTCCAAAAACATATACATATGTTATATTCGGATTAAAAACAAGCTCTGAAAATTAAATATATAAAAATTATTATCAAATTTTTTTTTTCCAAATCAATTTAAAAACACTTTCATCTTATTCCTTGTCGGTTCCTGATTCCAAAAATATATAGATATGATATGTTTGGATTAAAAACACGCTCAGAAAGTTAAAACGAAGAGAGGTACAGAAAAGCGTGCTATCCTTCTCAGCGCAACGAATACCCCGCTCTTCTTGTCAATTCCACGTGCACTGCCTTTGCCAGGGGCGGTGGAGTGACGATGCTACGAGTATACGGTCTTGCTGCGTTGCGTTGCGTTCAGTTTCATTCTGTGAGTTCGACAGCTACTTGACTAAATATTGTATTTTCGCCTTACGCGACTTGTTTAGTACTGCTGTAGCTTCTTCGATCTTAATTTTGCCTTCTAAGCTGACAGCTTCTTCTGTGGTTCGATGAAATGTCAACATACATTAACTGGCACCGCATTGTCTCATTGCTGGTTGGACTTCTTCTGTATTAGATGTCGTTATGTATGTTTTCACTGACAGCATTGACCGGGATACCGTGCTGTCCCTCTGTTGGTTCGACTTCTTTTGTGAAATGTTGTTTCGTTTGTTTTCACTGACAACAGCGATGGAATGTCAACGGGCATTGACTGGCACCGCATTGTCTCATTGCTGGTTGGACTTCTTCTGTATAAGATGTCGTTAACGTTATGTTTGTTTTCACTGACAGCATTGACTGGGATACGTTTTGGCCCACTGATGGCTCGACTTCTTTTGTGAAATGTTGTTACGTTTGTTTTCACTGACAACAGCGATGGAATGTCAACGGACATTGACTGGCACCGCATTGTCTCATTGCTGGTTGGACTTCTTCTGTATAAGATGTCGTTAACGTTATGTTTGATTTCACTGACAGCATTGGCTGGGATACGCTTTGGCCCACTGATGGTTCGATTTTTTGTGTGAAATGTTGTTACGTTTGTTTTCACTGACAACAGCGATGGAATGTCAACGGACATTGACTGGTACCGCTTCGATGTCTCATTGCTGGTTGGACTTCTTTTGTATAAGATCTCCAGGAGCGGACCTAGGGGGGGGTTCCTGGGTGCCCGGAACCCCCCCCCCCCCCCCCCCCCCCCCCCATCCGTTTTTTTTTTTTTTTTTTTTTTTTGTGTACAAAAATAAAGCGCTTGTGCTTTCCTTCCTTCCAAATGCAACATGCTTGAAACTGACGAGAAACTCAAAGGCTAACCCCCCCTCCGAATTATTTTTGAAATGATTAGTTATACTGAAATAGTAGTTCATATATAATAGCACATTGCCTTCTCAAAGTCAAAGGTGCACATATTTGTACACGCATATTTACTGAATAGATACCTTGTTATCTTCCAGGAGAGGCCTCCGATTGACCTAAAAAAATAAAATTCCTTCAGCATCTGGGGGGTGAAGCCCCCCAGACCTCCCAACAGGGCTTTGCCCCTGGACCCCACCAGGGCCTGAGCGGCCCCTGGACCCCTGCTCCAATTTAGAACCCCCCCCCCCCCCCTTATTCACAACTAGGTCCGCCCCTGATGTCGTTATGTTTGTTTTCACTGACAACAGCGATGGAATGTCAACAGAGATTGACTGGTACCGTAGGATACGTGTTGCCTCATCGCAGGGGAACCTGTACCGACACGGTTTGACCTTTGCTTGCGCTTAAGCAATCGATTCCTAGATCGACTTTTTGCAGTTTGGGGCTCTGCACATTTCTCTTGACGCTGTTTTTCCCTGTTGATAGTTCGTGCTTTTTGTCAGTCGACGCTTATTTGACATTCTGCTCGGGAAAGTCAGGGAAAATGCGAGATAGGCTTCTAGAGTTTCCAAACTCGATTTCCGCTGCAAGAAAATGTAATTTGCATTTCTCCAGGAGGAATGCCCAAGGAGGCTTTTGGAGTGAGCAAACACAGCCTAGTGTCACCCAAACCTTGCAAATTTGTTGTCAAGCTCCACGAGCACAACTTCATCAGTCAATGCCATTGCGTTTTGTTCTGTTTCTTGCCTGCCTACCCAATCACAACAGAGACGGTTTCAAATACGCCGATCTGAGCGTTGACTTGCAGCCGATCACCCCGGCAAAAGCGAAGAAAGCGCATGTGCGAACAAGAAAAAGGAAGAAAAGTTAAAACTGAAAGGAAAAAAAGAGAGAGATTTCTAATTAGCTCAAGGGGAACACTTTTTCGGTTTTGGGTATGGAGGAAAGACATCGCATACCAGGAATTGATGTCAAATTCACCAGAATATATTTTTAAATGAAATCGTCGATAGACAAGCTTTATCAGTTACACCGAACAGAGAGCTTAACACAGTAACCCTTAAAGAACCTTGGACTGAACCTTATTCGTTGGGCTCAGAATGCGTGAATTTGTGTTGGGCAAAAAGCGGCATGCCCTTAGCCGGTTCTTGTGGATGCGATTGAAAGAGTTAACTATTGGCCCAACGTTGGTTTCCCCGTAAAACTGCTGTACGCGTTTTGCCACCAGATTTATCAGGTAGATCCAGGCTGTTGACAGGGTGGGGTTGGAGTGAAAGGCTCGGGGGTGAGGGGGGGGGGGGGTATGTATGGTGGGGGATGGGCGATTGGGGGTGGTGGTGGTGGGGGGGGGGGGGGTGAAGAGCGGGTGTTGGGGAGTTGGTTTGGAGGGAGGGACGGGGCTAGTGTGGGTGTGGTGTGTACGATGGAGTAAGGGGAAGAGGGTGAGTGAAGAGTCTTCAATGACTACCTGCCAAAAAGTCTGAAAAGCTGCCTTTGCTGCTGAATTTTCTACTTGATTAAATCATTTTTCCCTAGTCCTGTCTCAGTCACTTCCTTGCTTCTGTGTCTGGCGACGTACTGAAATTGTCTGTCTTCCTCTTTACATCCTGTGGTTCGCTTTATTTGATTCTCGCCAAGTTTTAAGTATGTTGACGTGTTTGTGCCTGGGCCAACAGACTTTCTGAAGTTTTTTTTTAACTTTTTAATTTTTTTTTAAATTGGTGCAAATTTCGAAGACAAGACTGCCTCTTGATGAAGATGCGCTCTCTCTCTCTCTCTCTCTCTCTCTCTCTCGCTCGCTCTCTCTCTCTCTCTCTCTCTCTCTCACACACACACACACACACACACACACACACACACACACACACACACACACACACACACACACACACACACACACACCATCACACACACACGAACCATTATACACACACACGAACCATTATACACACACACAACGGTAGATAAAGATAATCGACTTCCAAAAAAGGACTTCGTGATACAGAGAAAGCATCCATTGGAAACACGTGGGTATCCAGTTTAGCTGCCTTTTGAAGATGAGCGTTTTGTCTGTGTACCAAATGTCTCAGTTTATAGTAATGTGTAGTTTTCTGGCCAAGACTTCGGAACATTACTGACTTAACGTACACATTTAAACGTAAAACAAATCAGCAAAGCAGTGGTAGTGGTGACGGAGGTGGTGGTGGTGGAGGAATGGGAATAAGCGTCTGGATTGTCGAAATAGAATCACCATGCAACTGTATATTAGGCGTCAGACGGGCATCCTTCAAAATTGTCGTTTTCACTTTCTGAGAATATGTTGTTCCTTTCTGGCTTCTTCCTTCGCACCTGATCCTCTTACATAAAAAAAGGGAAAACATCAGAAAAAAAAGAAAACAAAGGCAACAATCCAAAATCACGACAAAAAAACACCAACACCAGAACCTTATAAGATGAGCTCAAAAACAAGGCCAATTTGTCGCACTGTCAGCTTTTGCTTAAACTTCTTTTCCTTGCTTTGCTTTTGCTTCTTTTTTTTGTCTCGCAGATGAATAACGTTTTTATGAAAAATGGCCAAGTGACAGCAGCGCTCAAAATAATAAGACGCAGTTTGGCCATTCCGCGGAGCTCGCAAAAAGATAAGATGAAAAATCCCGTCATTCACAGCGCGAAGGACCGACAGCTAGCCTCCCAGCTTTGATGAGCAGACTGGGGGATCTAAGCCGATGACAGGGACTGCGAAGTTATTTTCCAGATCCGTGGACTTATGATTCCAATTTGTCTGGCTCAGTGCAGAGAAGACCGGGAATATCCAGTGTGAAGATATTGGACAAGAGGAGGAAGCGTAGTTTACAGTGTTGGAGAAGGCGAGTCCGCGATTTTTCACGGGGCAAGACACTAAGAAAGAAAGAAAGAAAGAAAGAAATAGAGGATACTTTACACGAGCGAAGAAGAAGGATTGAAATATACAATCTAAAAAATAAAAGTCAGCGAGTTTTACAGTGTTGGAGAAACCAAGTCCGTGAATTTTCTGCAGGACAAAAAGAACGGAAGAAGAAAAGGCATAATCAATACATTCAGTCAATCTTTATATAAAAAAAAATATAAAACAAACAAACAACCACGCGAGGAAATCATCTAGAAGAATTCTATTGTTAAATTACATAAACATCTGCGGAGTAGCTTTCTGTGACTTGCTCTACACTCGCGTGCTCGCACGCACACGCACATAATGTATACACACCCTCACCTCGTCTCGATTTCAGTCTACCGAAATACTTCCAGTAGTATTACTGCCTGTCTTTGGTCGATCGCTTTCTCGCCACCATGGGAAAAGCTAAGAAACCTCCAACAATCTGAGAAAATCAGGTCTCAAGAGGAAGGGACTTTAAAAATGGAAATAAATGTACAGTTGTTTTGAAAAGGCCACTGGAAACGCTAGGGTATTAAGAGGGAGGAGGTATTTGAGGAAAGTATAGTCTACTTGTATCACTTGCGTATGGGCCTTGTGATCCTCAGGTCGTGGGTTCGAATCCCGGTCGCTGCTGCCTGGTGGGTTAAGAGTGGAGATTTTTCCCATCTCCCAGGTCAACTTATGTGCAGACCTGCTGGTGACTTAGCCCCCTTCGTGTGTACACGCAAGCACAAGACCAAGTGCGCACGGAAAAGATCCTGTAATCCATGTCGCAGTTCGGTGGGTTATGGAAACACGAAAATACCCAGCATGCCTACTCAACGAAAGCGGAGTGAAGCTGACTATGCTCTCAAAGTATAGTTTGGGGAACCCAAATGGGCAAACGAGCTCACACGTAACCAGAAAAAGTCTGGAACGCTGAAGAAGAAGAAGAAGATCCTCGGGTTAAATGTTGGAATCCAAGGCGGGACGGACACGGATTGACTTTAGCATGTGGTTACTCAGAGACTGTATCCATGTCCCACCTAGGTGTGACTGCAGTGGCCCGGAAAAGACCTCTATCATTGTGCCAGAAATCGTCCCTTTGGAGCAACAACTGTTTAACTCGAAAAACCTGGTTCTGAGAAAACGTCATTTGAAGTTTTTGATGAGGCTGCATTCAAAAACAAGAGGCGAAGCCTTCAAGGCTCACGTAAGAAATAGACAAACAGTAACACAAACTCAATCACTCCGTCACACATACACACCCACACACACAGTAAGCTTAGGTGACACTGTGCAAGAAAGAGAGACACTAGATCTAGATCTGTCTGTCTGCATGTAGCCTACTTACAGGGAGGGACACGACTGCCAAATAGTCTCGGCCCGCTCAAAATAACAATGACCGAGACCACACACACCACGCGAGAGAGAAAGACTACAGGGAGGCATGCCGTCATGATGCATTAATTGACGTCAAGCACTTTTGACCGTGACGTAATCTTATGCGAGCTTTATCCATAGTCTTGGATAACCACTCACACATAGACTCGGAAATGTTAAAGTTTCTACCACAGACATACACACGCACAAACACACACACACACGCACACACACACGCACAAACGCACAAACGCACAGACAGACAAAGTTACGATCGCATAGGCTACACTTCGTGAGCCAAAATGAGTGGATCAAATCACATGGTTTTTTGTCTGCAAAATGATTACAATGATGAAAAGTTCCTCAGTTGTTTTCAGGCGTGTATGTTATCCGAAAGGCAAGAAATAAGTTCAGACTATTTATGCAACAACTGTTTAGTGGCTCATTGTCGACTTGTTGCATAACAATATGCTCGTTTAATGCTGACTACATACAAACACGCTTACACTCCTGCGCAGCGTGACTTGTGTTGGAAGCGACCCGAAATTCCCAACAGTGAGACAATAAAGTAAAATGAACTGAAATGACAAGAAGTTCCCTGTTGTGAAATAAACTGAAACTAAATAAAGTTGCCTTATGTCTGAACCTAATGTTGCCCTGGTATTCTCCTACAAAACACATTTTGAGTTGTTTCTTGTGAAAATAATTTTCCCTCAATGGTTTAACCGCGAGGGCTTTAAACAACATTTATCATCCTTTGTGAAAATACGTTGTCTGGTTTCCTTGACCTCCTTAAAGTGCTGTTCACATGGCAGATATGCAACCAACTGTTGCCCAACTTTCAAGCGGTTTTAGTCGGCGGCAAGTCAAATCAAAGTTTTAAGCGGCGATTCTCGCCAGACTTAGCCTTTTGGGATTGTCCGGTCGTCCTCGTTGTTTTCTGGAGAAGGGAAGGATAGAGCTAACCAATCAGTAAGCGCGATAAGAAATATCTGGACAAAATCGCTGACGAGTCGCGGCCGAGTCGAGCAGTGCTCAACTGAGTTTTGGGGTCGCTGGCAAGTCTGGCCGGAATCGTTTCTAAATCGCTGGGGCTGTTCACACGGCAGACTTTTCGCCGATTCGGCCTCAACGACTCGGGAGCGATTTTCAAACGACTGAAGTTGGGCAAAAGTTGGATGCAAGTCTGCCATGTGAACAGCACTTAAGAGAAAGTTTGCCCGTGGAGATGGAATCACTGCTGTCTACGGGTCGGAAGGTACTACTTCCCAGGAGAGTCTTTCTGGGCGGAGCTGACTTCTTTCTAGCTACGTCGTCTGCTTCCCGTGTGTTCCCCCAGGGAGAGGCTTTAAGTGAAGGTGTCGAATCATCGTTGTCCACAGCAGCAGCCGTGCTAACTCGCATTCCCCAAGAGAGGGACTTTCGGTGCCGAATTTTCATCGTCGAGACAGATCACCCTGTTGCTTCCTATTGAACAGTTCACAGAGCTTAGAATCAGCGGCGTTGGTGCGTATTTCTTTGTATTCAGTGTGAGTCTTGTACGGCTCTTGCGTTGACCGCTTTACTGGACAGATGTAAGATTCTTGAACTCTCATGACCGTATGTTACACTGCGAAGCGAGAAGAGGAAGACGAAGAAGAAGAAGAGGAATAAAGGAAGAGGATGATGAAAAAAAGAAAAGAAAAGAGAACTGTAGACAGTACGTGGTTGTAACGTACTGTTCTAAATCATTATGCATCTTTTCCGTGCTTTGGTTTTGCGTATACACTGGTTTTGACATGGGTTTGTTTCCAACTGTTGTTCAGGTGAAAAACTGTCTACCAATTTGCGTATTACCGCACTGACAGCGTTGTCCCTACTGCGCATCGCAATTTAGACAGTTTATGTGCTGGGATCATGTATAGCAATCCATAACCAGGCGGAGCTTGCCCCGAAAATTGGTTGACAGGCCGCGAACGGCAACCACCGTGATTAAGGCCATAATATCCACACCTATTTGTGTCAGATCACGACAGCGGGAGGAAGAGTGTAGTGGAGGAGGTGGGGGTGGTGGGTGGGTGTATGTTTTTCTTGGCTCCTTGTAAGTTCTAAATAGCCCGTCTATCCCGCTCTTGTTATTAAAACTGAACAATCTAGGAAGTCTGGACTCGCGAGGATTCATCACAAAAACAAGACATAACTAAAGAAAAGAACCCAGCTCATTTTCCGCCAATGAGCGATGATCGAAGTGAAAGGATGCTCTTGACCCATGTAATCTATTACCTCAGTGGATCTATTGTGATTTGCAAAAGGGTTTAAACGGGAAAGGGGGTATCTGCAAAACGGTACAACTTCACGAAGAAACTATTGCGTATAAGCTAGCGTCTATCCCCTTAACATCATCTAGCGACACCATTATATTACTAAGCCTAGCTGGGGATGCTGGAGTTTTGATGGTTCCCGGTTATAGAGAGGCTGAAAATCCTCGCAATTTGTCCGCGCTGCGGTAACCTTACCACATGAACGGATAAATCACCCGTCAGTGTGTGTGAGATTGCCAGACACAGACCCGGGTACTTTGGCTGGAGAGTTCATGTGTTATTTTAACAGCTCGTTTCCCCCTGAGTATCTCCTATAACTTCAGGTTTTGCAACAACGAGTTTTGTGTGTAATGTCCGCTCTATGTTTTTTGTTCAAAACAGTAACGTTGGACGTCGGAAGTGTATGCAAACATTGTGCTATTCCATCACAAAAATGGAGAAGGAAAATGATTCGAGACTGTCCTTGACACATGTAGGAATAATGACAGGTATAGATTCTGTGTTTGAATTATCATACTCTGACATATTGATATATTTTTGCGTTGGTGTATATTTTGTTTGTTGGACATTTGCTCACAGAAATAAAGTTGGTCAAAAAATTATTGCAACAATTTTCGCACGCTAAGAAAAGCATTAAAACGAAATTTAGTTTAGTTGAACTTTATATGCCCGAAAAGGTAATTATGTCAGCTGTACATATCATTTGTCCAATTGATGGTACTTTGTATAGGCATCCCGTGACACCCTGTCAAACAAGGTCGACCTGACAACAAGAAGAGCAAACGCTCGATCGAGTCACTTTCGCAGTTCTGAATATTATATGAGGCATCAGATGGACAGGAAGAAATTGCTATTCACAACACAATGAGTCACGTTCACATAAAATTTGAGCCCGGTCACTTTTATAGTTTCCGAGAAAAGCCCAACGTTAAGTTGTGTGTTGCCGAACAGAAAAGGCTAGTTATCTCCCTTGTTTTTCTGATAACGTTCGTAAAAGGCTACAGATGTAAATACTTTGATGTAAAGAATAATCCTACAAAGTTTCAATCACATCCGATGAACTTTGTCAAAGATATAAAATGTCTAATTTTTCCTTTGACGCTGACCTGTGACCTTGAAAAAGGTCAAAGGTCAACGAAACCATCGTTAAAGTGTAGAGGTCATTGGAGGTCACAACTAAACAAAATATGAGCCCGATCGCTTTGATAGTTTCCGAGAAAAGTCCAACGTTAAGGTGGTGTCTACGGACGGCCGCCCGGCCGGCCGGACAGACTAACACTGACCGATTACATAGAGTCACTTTTTCTCAAGTGACTCAAAAACCGTAGCCCCGTATTTTAAAATCTGCAAAAGATCAGAATATGCACAAACCAAACCCTTCTAACATTCATTGGCAAGGCCGTTCAATTTCCAGTTCAGAACATTTTGTTTTATGCACCTGACTGCTTTATGTAGCCCTTTGTCAAAGGCGGTAGGTGTCAACCGTTTCAGAGGCCAAAAAAGGCACGTTTTGCGGCCATTTTTGAGGGGGTCCTCCACCCAAAGACCCATATCTGCTCAAATTCTCAATGATTTGCTTTGGAAATTTCAGAAGTTATTACCAATAGGCTGACCAAAATTTGTGTTGCTTTTCGCGAATGTTTATACTTAGCGTGTCGTATTACGTACATTTTCCGAAAGAACTAAACAAATATTCATATTAATTCAGGGTTTTAGGTTAAAAAATCGTGACTTTGCATGCTAAGCAAAAACTGGATGAGGCAATAGGTGCCAAAGTTTGAGGCAGATTCGAGTGCTGGTTTACATTTGCTGGAGATGGGAATACGCATGTAAAAATTATCGATCACCGTCAGTGGTACTGAGTACACTACCCGTGGAGACTAACAGTCCTGGGCCTGTGCTTACTAGCCTGTCTCGGATCGCTGTGTTGCGCTTTTGTGACCCGCAGCGAAGAAAGCACAGGCCAAGGACAGTTTATCTCCACAGCTACTGTACTCATTAGCAAGGACGGTGATCGATACATTTTCTTGCGCGTTCCCATCTCCAGAAAATGTAAACCAGCACTTGGATCTGCCTCAAACTTTTGTACCTATTGCTCAAACCATTGTTTGCTTAGCATGCAAAGTCACGATTTTTTAACCTAAAACCCTGAATTAATATGAATATTTGTTTAGTTCTTTCGGAAAATGTACGTAATACGACACGCTTATTATACACATTCGCAAAAAGCAAGACAGATTTAGGTCAGCCTATTGGTAATAACTTCTGAAATTTCCAAAGCAAATCATTGAGAATTTGAGCAGATATGTCTCTTTGGGTGGAGGACACCCTCAAAAATGGCCGCAAAACGTGCCTTGTTTGGCCTCTGAAACGGTTGACACCTACCGCCTTTGACAAAAGGCTACATAAAGACTAAAGCAGTCAGGTGCATAAAACAAAATGTTCTGAACTGGAAATTGAACGGCCTTGCCAATGAATGTTAGAAGGGTTTGGTTTGTGCATATTCTGATTCTTTGCAGATTTTAAAATACGGGGCTACGGTTTTTGTCAGGTCGATTTTAGGGGTGACCTTGTTTGACAGGCTGTCACGGGATGCCTATATCAAGTACCATCAATCGGACAAATGATATGTACAGCTGACATAATTACCTTTCGAACATATAAAGTTCAACTAAAATGAATGCTTTTCTTAGCGTGCGAAAATTGTTGCAATAATTTTTGGCCAAGTTTATGTGCTTCGACACATTTTCAATACCCGGATATCCCCGTCTCACGCAAGCGCTTGCTAACGATGTTAACGAAGTCATAATTATTTTCGTGCGTGCGTGTGTCCGTATTTTCCAAGCACGGGGAATTTTTGCAGTTAACTTTGTTAGCATTGTTAGCATGCGTGTACTTGCGACAGGGATCTCCGGGTATTGAGGGGAAGATTGAGATTGGTACTGCCCGTGGTCCTTGGTCAATGTTCTTACCACCTTCGGCCAACTTTGCTGTGTCCGGTGGCAGCGCACTGGCGAGATCTTAGTTCGAACTAAAAGCTGCTGAGCAAAAATGAGCGATTGTTATGTATTGCGTGGGGATGGCCGATCACATTAATATATATAACACCAGCAGTGATCAAATGTGGTCCTGTACTTAAATAGTAGCCTCCTCACATAACGGCCCTATACACCCCTCTGCTAAATCATTTGAAGACGGAATGTGGCTGCCTTTACAGCGAGGTGTTGAAAACGGTCGAACACGTAATCTTCTCATTTTGATGATACAGACGATTTCACTGTACCAAGTAGCCCCGAAAGTGTTAAGCGTTGGTGCGCTCGACAACAACAACAACAACAACAACAACAACAACAACAACAACAACAACAACAACAACAACAACAACAACAACAACAACAACAGTAGCTGTTTATGATAAGAGCTTGTTGATATTCGATTTGCACATGGTAGCATTTGTAGTACGCTCACAAGATCTAACTTCAGATGCGGCTATAACAATCTCGGTGAAGGCTCTGGGAAATTATTTGGAAACACGACAAGAGCCATTGTGGTAGTCATCGCCTAGCGTGACCACCGCAATGGCGACCAAGGTTGTTTTCCATCGTTGCACGTGACCGGGTATTGTCTGATATCAGCTCTCCTTTGGGGCCACAATATATTTCTCCGACTGTTCGAGTTCAGTTCATCACTTTGCACGTGCAGCGCGAAAGAGTGATGTCTGTTATGTGCGCAGTGACGACGGAGGATTGTATGGACACATGGCTTTGCACGGTATGTGGGCGGTTCTGTGCAAACTCAGTGCTCTCCACATAGGCTTTGTCACGCAATAAGGACGGTGTCACGTTGAGGGCTGTAGATGCGTGCCCCACGTGTGCACCATCGGATCAGTCGACAATTTTTGAACACCCTGGTGACCGATCTGCATATTGTGCGAAGCTAAACAGGATAATTTCTCAGCAATGGAATAATAAATTGAGATTCAAAAAAGAAGAAAATCTAAAACATTGCAATAGTGTATAGGAAGTTGATCTGAGTTTTGAGGTGGTTTATTGACACATCAGAAAGATAAACCGTCTGGGCAGCAAAACCTTGACAAGGTTCCAAAAGCCTTTTCTCTTCAGAATGTCCAACCTTTTCTCAATTTTTTTCCCCGACCTCTCCCCAACCATTAAGCTTGTACTCCTCCAAAGAATGTAAAATTGAATTTAGTGCTTCTCCATTGCATTACCTTTTTTCCTATATGAATATTCTATTTCAAACCTCTCTCTGTACCTTAAGAAGATGATAGTCGTGAATTATCTTGTGATATTTTTAGAGTTTGTGGACCGCACTGCGTCTTTGTTGTCCCGACCACGGTGGTTTTGTTATTCTCCAAACCGAATTACTCGAAGGGCTTTTTAAAATTGTATATTTCAGCGGAACTTACGAAACTCCCAAACTCTCTCAAACCTTGATCCAATATTCCCGCGAAAGTCCTGAAAAATGACCCTCCTTATTTCAAAACTTCCCAAACCATAAAGAAGATTTCCCCCGAAATCGGCGTATGGCTGCCTGAATGGCAAGGTAGAAACAGTCATACACGTAAAAATCCACTCGTGCTAAAAACATGAGTGAACGTGGGAGTCTAAGCCCATGAACGAAGAAGAAGAAGATAAAGAAGACAAAGTAAGAAAAATAAACCACTGCATTACGCATCAACCTCAGATGTTCTTTCCCTACTCCGAGCCAGTGCGAATCCTGCTAGAGATTGTAACTTCTCGGCCACAAGTTGCTGATCGGATCTGGCAGCAGAATACAGTCTGGCACCCACCTAACTGTGTTTTGTCGCCAAACACGTTGACCGCGCCTTCTGGCGTGGCTGGGCAGAAAGTAAAGAAGGGGAGGTGACACGTCATTGTCTGTGGTCCTGTTTGTAAGGTCAACTGAAATGACCCGCAGTTCTTACTGCCCCATACAATATAAGTGAACAGAGAGAGAGTGAACAGAGAGAGAGAGTGTGAACAGAGAGAGAGAGAGAGAGAGAGAGAGAGAGAGAGAGAGAGAGAAAGAGAGAGAGAGACAGACAGACAGACAGACAGACAGACAGACAGACAGACAGACAGACAGACAGACAGACAGACAGACAGACAGAGAGTCACACCAATACACATGAAATAACCTGTCCCTGTAGCCAATCACCAAATCAGCTCACAGAAAAAATCTTCGATCTGGGGCACTGAATAAATGAAAGAAGCAATTAACTTTTGCACTCTCCTTGTGTAGTTGCGCAAGTCCTCCAAAAGACAAACACGCTTTTGGAAAACAGATACTCTTTAGGGGGAAGATAAGTCTTAGGAAAGGAGGATTTACCCTTTTATGTGTTTTGTGAAGCCCTTTTTGCCCACGTCTTGTCGAAGAACAGACAGCAGATAAGTCTTGCTAGTCTGCGAAGATTCAACCCTCCCCCCCCCCCCCCACCTCCCTCTTTCACATACCGACCCCCCTCCCACACACACTCACACCTTACCCTCTGATCCGCACCACCAAATTCATGCTCCTTGTGGGACACACATACATGTTAATTTTGGTCTTATCTGATTGCTTTATCTTTGGTGATGCTCTAGGATAAAAACTTTGGGGGGAGAGAGCAATTGAATTTCTGTTTTTGCAAGGATTGGGCCCGTCGTCACTTAAACATTTATGTCGTGAGTTATTGCAACAAGATGACATAAAAGGAAAACATTGTTGCCACCGTTGGGATTGCCTCGTCACTTTCTCAAAGGACGCTGAGATGTTTTCTGAAATGGCGTTATAAAGACAAAGAACGTAAAGAGAGAAAGTGATAGGACGCTATTTATTCATTTTCCTTTAAGTGTTCTTTGTCTTTATCACTGTGTTGTGGTTTATCAAAAAGCTTTCTGGCCTGCGTGTGGAAACATCTCCTATATGAGCCCAGGACTTGGGGAGTGAGTGACGAAGATTTCACACTGAAGAAGGAAGTGAACATATCGCAGATTATCGGAAAGGAAAAGCTTAGAACAAGCGGTGGATGAAACTGGGTGTTTCAAATGTCCAATTTCGCTTATTTTCTTTAAATGTTAGAGACGGTACGTTATGCAGATGCCGATGATTTCAGTTCTGTAATCAAATTTAAAATTTATACTGAAAAAAAGTAAAAGTTGGTATGGGTGGTAGTTTAAAAAAAAAATCTTATTTCGGTAAATTGTAGCTAACGACGACAGAGATTGACATCCAAGATTAGTGTCTATACTTGGTGTGTTCTCGACGAAGGAAAAAAATAATTTTCTTTTGACGCTGCATGCCGTGCCTATCTTTTGTTAAACTCATAACAGATGCTATTTGCGGGATACATAAAAAAAGTGGAGACTGTTCATCTCAGAAAGGAAGGTTTTGTCTGTAATCAGGTTTGAGCTTCGTTCAACGATTCTTCAAAGTAATTTAAGGACTTCTGAAAATGCTATGACGTCGAGCAGTCAGGTCTGAGTTTAGCTTACAATGATGCCAATAGTTGTTTGCCCCCCCCCCCCCCCACCCCCCATTTTGTTTAATCTGCCTTTACAATAAGTTGAAAAAAGACAGTGTTACTTCCACGTTCCATTTAATTTCACTCATGAGAGACCCCGATGTGTCATTACAAAATCATGTCGGATTAAGAAAAAAGGTCTACGCCTTACAAACTTTGAGGAAGAAAAACATCCCGGAAATTTGCAAATACTTCGACATTGCAATGTGGCTTCCGTGTAAAATAGAACTTTACCTTTTTAGGGGAGTTTGCAATACCGGAGACTTGCAACTGAGTGTAGTCACGTTTGTCTGCCAACAGCTGATAGAGTTGTCCTACACCTGATCGAGCGAGAAGCCTTTCATTTTCTCTCGTCCCTGGGGAAAATGGAAAGAGCATGCAAACTAGGTGAATTACGGAGAATAATTGATTTTACTCTTTAATTTAGCTGGTGCTTGCCAGCTGCCTGGGATGGAAGGAAGCTCCTGAAATAAATGAGAGAGAGAGAGAGACTGAGAGAGAGAGAGAAAGAGAGAGACAGAGATAGGGAAAGAGAGAAAGAGAGAGAGAGAGAGATACACGATATACAGATATGAAGAGAGAGAGAGAGAGAGAGAGAGAGAGAGAGAGAGAGAGAGAGAGAGAGAGAGAGAGAGAGACACAGACAGACAGACAAACAGACAGACAGACAGACAGACAGACAGACAGAGACAGAGACAGAGATGCAGGCAAAAAAAAAGAGAGAGAGAGAGAGAGGCAGGCAAATATACAAAGAGAGAGAGAGAGAGAGAGAGAGAGAGAGAGAGAGAGAGAGAGAGAGAGAGAGACAGAGACAGGGACAGAGACAGAGACAGAGAGTGATTATCTTGGGGAAACGACAATCATCATCAACACAATTGAAATGCCTTCACAGTTGCAGTGTCGGTCAGTGTGTAATTGGCTGTGGACAGGACGGTATGCAGCTTGGCGAGTCGCACAGTGTAAAACTAAAACGAGTTTAAAAAAAAACACACACAAAGTCTATATGTTGCTTAACGTGAATTCACTGCACCATAATTACATGTATTCAGTACACCCAGTCAGTTTACCGCAATGATATCAATATATATACCAACACGATTTTTTCTCAGATGTGCGTAAAGAGGAGATGGCTCAATATAGAAACATGCCATTGGTCTCTCTCTTATTGTTTCATTTGAGATATAACAATTTTCTATGTCCATCATATTCCATCTCGATGTTATATATAATAGTTCGAGTCTCTTTTTCTTACGACATATATCATTAGCTACTAGAGAAATGATGTAGACGGACAGTGTTAAGGGCGGGTTGTATTAGTTTTAATTAAAGACACTTATTTAATATCTTTTTGTGTGTTTTCTTATTCTTTTTAGATTTTCTGTGTATAACGTCTGTAAATGTTCCTCCATTTTAAAACTCCCTCCCCTGGAAGACCTGATTTTCCTCAGAGTTTTGGAGGACTTAAAAGGGGGGTTCCACGGTACCTTGAGAATCCTTAGAAATAGACTTTGCCATCTTCCTGAGTCACAGACTTTCCAGTGATGCTGCGTCATGATCGTATTCCATTCACGATTCTTATACATCTTTTTTCCCTCGATATTTGATCCTTTTCCTTTCTTCTCTAATTTATGTCTCTTCTTCTTCTTCTTCTTCTCCAGCCCAAAGCTTTTGACTGGTGTATGAAAGATCGAAGATAGCTTCAGCAATGCTAGATGGCCCAACAAAGCCTGTGTCAGGAGTCATACCATCCTGAGCCAGTCATCAATGATTGCGTCCGCGAACTAAGCAGCGCGCCGAGTCACTAATGGTGCAGAAAAGCTACATTGTTCATCGCGAAACTGCAGTGTTCAAAGCATTACCTTGGGAACGAGGCAATTTTTTTCAATTCCAGAAAATCCTATTTGGGTCGAACCGAAGTGCTGACGACTTATCCGGTGAACCGCATCTCTCGCTTCGGTCAGTAGCGCATTGTAGTAACATTCCTGCTGCTGTGATACAAGTCTTTCCCAGTCTAAAATAATCGCCGTAAAATTTTCTCTGGACAGAAAAGACACTGTTCTTTGCATTTGATCGTCGGTCGAACAGTCTTCTTGACCGACTCATTGACCAAGGAGCCTGCGGTCCCTAAGCCGACTCGTCGGACCTCGAGCAACGGCCAAAAGAAAACCAAACCCAAACCAATTTGGTAGTACTGACGACCAAGCATTATTGGTGTTTAGCGACGGTTAGAGCCCTTTCTTCTCAATTGTGCATACTTCACATTATAATTATATATTGATAACATTTAGGCGCAGTCATTTTACTCCGTTAGTGTAATTATCTAGCTTTGAAGACGGAAGTCTATTCTGGCTACATGCATAATTTATAGCCAAAGGAACAAACGTGGCACATACCTCTTTCACTTTTGTAGCTGAAAATAATTTAGTTCTCCGACTTCAAACACTACTTGCTTTTTGCCTTATGCTTTTTGATTCATCTCAACATTTAATTGAAGTTTTGTGACAGCCTCTTTAACTAATCCATCAAGAAAACTCTCCATGATAAAGACAAGTCTGTCTGATTTTTCCCCTAACAGGAAAAAATTCAATTTTATTTTTAATTTCGTGCTAGTCGTCACTGCTGGCTGCTAAATTCCTTGTTCGTAGTTGGCGACACAGTTTTTGCTTCCTATGAAAAAAATAGGAATCTCGCGAATAGACTGTCTTTCGTAAATGTTGCCGTTATGCTCAACGTGAAAAGGAAAACGTTCATAATCTCTGCCTTGGGCACAAGACGCTGATCTTTTGATCAGAAACAAGTCGCGTAAGGCGAAATTACAACATTTAGTCAAGCTGTGGAACTCACAGAATGAAACTGAACGCACTGCATTTTTTCACAATGACCGTAGTCCGCCGCTAGTGCAAAAGGCAGTGAAAGTGACGAGCCTGTTTAGCGCGGTAGCGGTTGCGCTGTGCTGCATAGCACGCTTTACTGTACCTCTCTTCGTTTTAACTTTATGAGCGTGTTTTTAATCCAAACATATCACATCTATATGTTTGTGGAATCAGGAACCGACAAGGAATAAGATGAAATTGTTTTTAAAACGATTTCGGAAATTTAATTTTAATCATAATTTTTATATTTTTTATTTTCAGAGCTTGTTTTTAATCCGAATATAACATATTTATATGTTTTTGGAATCAGAACGTGATGAAAAATAAAATAAAAGTAATTTTGGATGGTTTTATAAAAAAAATAATTTTTATATACAATTTTCAGATTTTTAATGACCAAAGTCATTGATTAATTTTTAAGCCTCCATGCTGAAATGCAATACAGTGGTCGCCGCTTAATAAAGCCACTTCTGGACCGACGAAAAATGGCTTTAATAAGCGGCGGATTTATTAACCGGCGGTCCAGGAATACATCATTTTCGAAAAAAAAAATCTTCTCTTTAGTTTACGTCACTCAGTCACTTTCTTTCGTCATTTACACTTGTTTGAATCTAAACAAAACTTCACGAAGGATGTTGAACTTTTGATTTAGTTATGTACATGTACGTGTACTTTGATCACTTCGGTACATCAATAATTTCACTGTCACCGTCACGAATCATTACTCGGCAGAGAAGAACGATTTTATGAGTGTTTGTTTGTTGGTCGTCTTCCACATCAGAACAAGATCATGTGAGTTTTAGTCACAAACTACGTGATTTCTCTGAGAAAACTGGCTTTAATAAGCGGCGGGTTGGGTTTATTAACCGGCTTTTTCTAATACATAAGATATAGTGATAAATCCGGACCGTCTGAAATCGGCTTTTATAAGCGGCTGGCTCTATTAACCGCGGTTTTATTAAGCGGCGTCCACTGTACCGAAGTCCGGGCTTCGTCGAAGATTACTTGACCAAAATTTCAACCAATTTGGTTGAAAAATGAGAGTGTGACAGTGCCGCCTCAACTTTTACAAAAAGCCGGATATGACGTCATAAAAGACATTTATCGCAAAAATTAAAAAAACGTCAGGGGATATCATACCCAGGAAGTCTCATGTCAAATTTCATAAAGATCGGTCCAGTAGTTTAGTCTGAATCGCTCTACACACACACACACAGACAGACAGACAGACAGACAGACAGACACACACACACACACACACACACACACACACACACACACACACACACACACACAGACAGACAGACACACACACACATACACCACACCCTCGTCTCGATTCTCCCCTCTACGTTAAAACATTTAGTCAAAACTTGACTAAAAGTAAAAAGGCAGGAAGGTAATGTGGATAGAGGTTTAAGAATAAGTAAAAACAGACCGAATGTGTGTGTGTGTGTGTGTGTGTGTGTGCGTGCGTGTGCGTATGTGTGTGCATGTGCGTGCGTGCGTGCGTGAGTGTGCGTGTGTGTGTGTAAAAACACTATCTTGGTGTCCGTGTTGGCGGCCTGTTTGAGCGAAGGACCGTCTGGTGGTGGTACCTTAAGCAATGCCGTTTTTGCAATCAGATACTTCTGGAAACAAATTGCTTATGTGGAAGTATTACAGGTTAACATTAAATGTGTGCACATTCGAGAGTTCAATGAACATTTTATCAGGAAGAAAAAATTTACTTGGGGTTTATTTTCAGTCGTTAATAATAATAATAATAATAATAATAATAATAAAGTGTATTTATATTGCGCCTATCCCTTACAAAAAACAAAAATAGTTGGCTCTAAGCGCATTACAACATGTGTAGAGACTTGGTACAATCAAGTCTGACAAATACAATAACACAATATACAGTTTTGTTTTGTTTTGTTTTTGATTTGTATTCGCTCCTTGATCTTTGCTGTATTTGCTGTATGCTACCTTTAAGCGCACCAAACCGGCAAGTTTTCAAATAAAAGAGCATACAGCTATATCCAAGTCTAAATAAACACCCACAAATCATTTTATGGGAACACAAAAAGAGATTCTTCATATTAACAAAAATAGATTCATTTCTTTCATTTTCATTACTTGATCATGCTAATGGTGGAGAAAATATGCTCGTTCTTTCGTCCCTTCGTTTGAGCTTTCGTGTTACTTGAGATATAATGTGCGACGCAGACAGAAGGTGACAGCTCATTTGGAAGTTGATGTCAGAGACTTTGATCAAGCTGGAAATCGATGCAAGGTTCGATGCTTCAATTTCCTCCCTCACGTGGAGACTCAGTGCGTGTAGATTAGCTGGAAGTAGAAGAGACCAAGGGTTACTGAAGGCTTCGTGGCATGCAGTGTACATCTACAACCCTGGAGGCCTTATCTTTCTTGAGGGCGAGAACCATGAGCCAGACTATGAATGTTGGCATTGCATGCTTTGTCCAAGTTCACAGGCGCGATCTACTACAGTGGGTTTAATTCTTTGAATTGAGAAGAAAAAAAAGTTTCGCCGACTACTTACGCTTAAAACGTTCTTGTTGTTTAATTGCATTGTTTTTCTTGTTGTTATTGTTCTCTTTGTCCTTATTCTGCTTGTTCTTCTTCTTCTTCTTGTCATATCTTCTTTTCTCCCCTCCTTTTCTTTGTCTTCCTCTTCTTCTTCTTTGTCAAGACCACGTGTGTCGCACATGGTTTTATACCTTACAAAACAATTTTCAACTTAGAGAATAAATTGTATTTCGTCTTATATAAATAACGGTCAGCGGTCAAGAAGCGGTAACTATTCCAACCAGTAAGGCCCGGCGCTCACCTATGTAATTTCAGCAGGACAGACGACGCACTGCAGATTAAGGGCAGAATATACCTGCGCAGTTTCAGTGGCACAGACGACGCACTGCATATTATTGATGCTGCGACAGGGATTATGACGAGTACTTGGCCTGATTTCCTTTCATGCAACGTGTAGCGGTCTGGGATAATCTGCAGTGCGTCGTTTGTCCTGCTGAAGTTACATAGGTGAACGCCAGGCCTTATTACAGCCCGCTACACGCAGCATGAAAAGAAACAAGTCGCGTAAGGCGAAAATACAATATTTAGTCAAGTAGCTGTCGAACTCACAGAATGAAACTGAACGCAATGCCATTTTTCAGCAAGACCGTATACTCGTAGCATCGTCAGTCCACCGCTCATGGCAAAGGCAGTGAAATTGACAAGAAGAGCGGGATAGTAGTTGCGCTAAGAAGGATAGCACGCTTTTCTGTACCTCTCTTTGTTTTAACTTTCTGAGCGTGTTTTTAATCCAAACATATCATATCTATATGTTTTTGGAATCAGGAACCGACAAGGAATAAGATGAAAGTGTTTTTAAATTGATTTGGACAATTTAATTTTGATAATAATTTTTATATATTTAATTTTCAGAGCTTGTTTTTAATCCGAATATAACATATTTATATGTTTTTGGAATCAGCAAATGATGGAGAATAAGATAAACGTAAATTTGGATCGTTTTATAAATTTTTATTTTTTTTTACAATTTTCAGATTTTTAATGACCAAAGTCATAAATTAATTTTTAAGCCACCAAGCTGAAATGCAATACCGAAGTCC
Organism: Littorina saxatilis; assembly: GCF_037325665.1. Lineage (NCBI taxonomy): Eukaryota > Metazoa > Mollusca > Gastropoda > Littorinimorpha > Littorinidae > Littorina > Littorina saxatilis. The sequence goes on along the minus strand of NC_090246.1, from coordinate 72,329,676 downwards.
GGGCTTCGTCGAAGATTACTTGACCAAAATTTCAACCAATTTGGTTGAAAAATGAGGGCGTGACAGTGCCGCCTCAACTTTCACGAAAAGCCCGATATGACGTCATCAAAGACATTTATCAAAAAAATGAAAAAAACGTTCGGGGATTTCATACCCAGGAACTCTCATGTCAAATTTCATAAAGATCGGTCCAGTAGTTTAGTCTGAATCGCTCTACACACACACACACACAGACACACAGACACACACACACACGCACATACACCACGACCCTCGTTTCGATTCCCCCTCGATGTTAAAATATTTAGTCAAAACTTGACTAAATATAAAAAGGCCAAGTACTCGTCATACTCCCTACTGCGGCATCAATAATCTGCAGTGCGTCGTCTGTGCCGCTGACTCTGCGCTCTGCCCACTAAGACGAAAGCTGCCTGTTTAATTTGTGTTCGTCACGTGCACATTAGAACCTGTAGAACTTGGCACTGGTGAATAAATCTTGGTGTTCTGTCCGAGATTGAAACATAGACAAAATGCTAACACAGGCATGGCATGCAATTTAGCTTTGTAAAACTCAGCAGTGATGGACACACTACTTTTCAAACGATGAAGGATTGTTGGCTAACGGCTCCGTTGCACGCACAAGATCGCATTCAAAGACATGTATACAGGCTATTACGTTGTCTTCGGGGTAGAAAGAAAGAGACTAATCACGAATACTTGTTACGTACATTGAGTAATCCCGCTCTAAGTGGTTTGAATGATTGACAAGTGCTGGAGTTTCACAGTCTCTTGTGTCTGTGGCAAATCACATACAGCACGATACAAAAATGCCAAACACGCTAGACATCTGGGTGTACGTTTTGTGAGGCCAGATTATCTTCAAAGGAAAGGTAGATTAAATAATGGAAAAAAAAATCAAATTGACAATTCAATAGAATTGTACGATTAAAGGTACTTTTCACTTTTTCTAAGCCATGCACATATCCGTAGGAATTAATCATAAAAATCTTTAGAGAAAAGCGCTGGCCGTTTAAAGATAATTTCAGTCAATACTGAATGTAGGCCTACATTCTTGAACAACAATCCACTGAAGTATTTTGAACGCAAAAGCACCAATGCACACACACGTACTCACACACACACACACACACACACACACACACACACACACACACACACACACACACACACACACACACACACACACACGCACGCACGCAAGTAAGCACGCACGCACGCACGCACGCACGCACGGACACACACAAACACACACACAAACACAAACATACACATACACATACGAACGAATGCACGCACGCCTGAACGCACGCACGCACACACACACACACACACACGCACACACACACACATACACATACACACATACACGCCAATCACACACTGACACACACACACACACACACACACACAAACACAAACACACACACACAACACCAAAACAACAAATGCACGCACGCCTGAACGCACGTACGCACACACACACACACGCACACACACACACACATACACACACACACATACACACACACACATACACACACACACACACACACAAACACACACACACGACACCAAAACAACAACAACATCAACAACAACAGACATGCAAGTTTCATAGATATAACTTTGGAAATTGTCGGAGGTGCACAAGAGCTTTCTCCCTCGACAATTAACAAAGCGACACTTCATGGCGAGGTCATTGCTGTGTTTGCGTTCCGCGATCACAAATGATAAATCAAAAGAGGGAGTTAGCCTGGATCACAAAAACAAAAAGTAGGTTTCCATGAAGCCGTCTCCCCAGAGGCACGACTCTTGGGAACAGAACACAGATATAAGTCCACTTTTACGGGGATGAACATTTTTATTCAACCTCGCAGTATTTTGAAGCTTTTCTGGTTGTTTTTTGTTAAATTATGTTTGTTAAAGGTTAAGTGCTACCTTCGCTTCCAACACGGAGAGAGAGAGAGAGAGAGAGAGAGAGAGAGAGAGAGAGAGAGAGAGAGAGAGAGAGAGAGAGAGAGAGAGAGAGAGAGAGAGAGAGAGAGAGAGAGAGATTGAAATGAATTGAATTGAACTTTATTTAACAAGGATTAAGATTTAAGGCTACGCCTTTCCTTACAATCTGTCCTTGGGACGCATAGACACACAATGATAAAATTTTTAAAAGAGAGAGAGAGAGAGAGAGAGAGAGAGAGAGAGAGAGAGAGAGAGAGAGAGAGAGAGAGAGAGTTAGACTTAGACTTAGACTTAGAACTTTTTATTGACATAAAGGGTAAACATTTTAAGCCAAGGGCCTAATCTTACAACGTGCCCTTTACATTCACACTAACACATCCGCACGCATATAAACAACATAATATAATGAATTCATATAGGCATAACATGTAAATGTACAGTGAATAGGCATAAGCACCACGGCCACACGAAACACAAAATCTAATATACGAAGTAAAACAATATGAATACTATATGCTATGAATATGTAATATGATGTGAATATAATTATATAGTAATATTAATATAGTATACATTAGAGAGAGAGAGAGAGAGAGAGAGAGAGAGAGAGAGAGAGAGAGAGAGAGAGAGAGAGAGAGAGAGAGAGAGAGAGAGAGAGAGAGAGAGAGAGAGAGAGAGAGAGATTTATGCAAACCTCCGTATACACAAGCATAATTATGGTAATATGCACATACCGAATGCGAGGTTCGTGTCAAAACCTCAGGTTAGGGGAAACAATGACGCTCCGTAATATAAGCATTTATGATATTTTTCTCATAACATATACAACGAGTACCCCCTTCGTTCTTAAGAAAACGGAAAGTAAAGTCACACGTTTTCTTGAAAACGTGATCCCATAAGCTCGATAAAACAAAAACCGACTTTTCTTTCAAACTGCGCCTTGTAAGAAAGCACCTGCTTAAAGGGAAAGTAAACTGAAAAATCACGATACACATTTACTCATGCACTAGGGGTATTGATAATAATATAAGATCGTGCGATAGCAGGAATAACGATTGCCTATTTATAAACCAAACCGACCAAAGATTCGAAAATAGACGTTTTGAGTACTGCACGACACAGAAGACGAAGAAGAACGAAACTGATGACGCACGCAAGAATTTTACGTGAACTAAAAATTGATTCAATATACTATCTTTTTTTTAACCACGAAAAAGTAGTATTTTTTGGTTTGTTTTGCGCACAGGAGAGTAAAGACAAGAGGCACGAATATACTCAAGTCTTTTTGAATACATTGACAACAAGCCACGAAATTAACAAGTCGCGTAAAGCGATAACAATGCCAATCTGTCGGTCTTCACATTAACATAGAGAATACTACATGGCTTGCTGTGTTGTACCAGATTTACACGATTTTTATATTTAGTCAAGTTTTGACTAAATATTTTAACATCGAGGGGGAATCGAAACGAGGGTCGTGGTGTATGTGCGTGTGTCTGTGTGTGTGTGTAGAGCGATTCAGACTAAACTACTGGACCGATCTTTATGAAATTTGACATGAGAGTTCCTGGGTATGAAATCCCCGAACGTTTTTTTCATTTTTTTGATAAATGTCTTTGATGACGTCATATCCGGCTTTTCGTGAAAGTTGAGGCAGCACTGTCACGCCCTCATTTTTCAACCAAATTGGTTGAAATTTTGGTCAAGTAATTTTCGACGAAGCCCGGACTTCGGTATTGCATTTCAGCTTGGTGGCTTAAAAATTAATTAATGACTTTGGTCATTAAAAATCTGAAAATTGTAAAAAAAAATAAAAGTTTATAAAACGATCCAAATTTACGTTCATCTTATTCTCCATCATTTTCTGATTCCAAAAACATATATTTGGATTAAAAACAAGCTCTGAAAATTAAATATATAAAAATTATTATCAAAATTAAATTGTCCAAATCAATTTAAAAACACTTTCATCTTATTCCTTGTCGGTTCCTGATTCCAAAAACATATAGATATGATATGTTTGGATTATAAACACGCTCAGAAAGTTAAAACAAAGAGAGGTACAGAAAAGCGTGCTATCCTTCTTAGCGCAACTACTACCCCGCTCTTCTTGTCAATTTCACTGTCTTTGCCATGAGCGGTGGACTGACGATGCTACGAGTATACGGTCTTGCTGAAAAATGGCATTGCGTTCAGTTTCATTCTGTGAGTTCGACAGCTACTTGACTAAATATTGTATTTTCGCCTTTCGCGAGTTGTTTTTTTAAAATATTGAACTACGAGCGAAAGCGAGCTGTTCACTATTTGAAAAAGCAACGAGTGTAAATCTGGTACGACACAGCAAGCCAAGTAGTATTCTGTTTATCCTACATACTGTACTTACGTGTATTTTACTGAAAATGTCCTGCAGTCGAGGCAGCTAAATTGAAGACGCTTGTTTTGGAACCTCGATCTCTTTTAAAGCCTCGTGTAATATATTACGTCAAAGTAAAGAAACGTCACTCTGAAAGTGTGGCGTGACGTGTTAGTTCTAAAAATTCATCGAGGGTAATTAGCGAGCGCAATTTCTTTCTTTCTATAATGACGTTTGTCTCGGTGACTTTCCCTATTACCGATCTCACCCAAATTGTTTAAAATATGAACAGTTAATGAATTGTAAATCTAAGATAAAACTAATGAAGCTAGCAAGATTTGTAGCCCATGGATTGTTATGATTTTAGTATGTTAGTGTTACATCTAGTTTCTTTATTGGTATGTATATGTATGTAATGCATGCTTTTGTTTTGTTTTGTGTCTTTATAAAAGATGCATGGCATAATGGTATTGCCAATTTATTTCGGCTGTATATTATCGTTGTCCGCTTAATGTATACATATTATCTGTCTGATTTCTTACCTGATTTTGTTAAACCTATTTTCTGTTCTTTTTGTTTGTATATATAGAAGTGTATATTGCCAATTTAATTTGGCTGTATAGTATTGTTGTATTTGTCCGCTCAATTTGTATACATATATTAACTGTCTGATTTGTTACCTTTTTTTGTTAAAGTTATATCTTTGTTTCAAAGCCCTCTGGGCCCAAAACAATAAAATACTTGACTTGACTTGGCATCATTAGCAGTGGAAAAAACAGGTCCCTGCCAGACTTGCTTGACATGATCTCATTTACATGATATACACACGTGTGATTTGAACGATTATTATCTCACGAGTGTCTCTCTCACGTATGTAGGATAAACTGGATTAAAAAGTCTTCACCGAGACTGAGTCCTGGCTTTATCGACCTCCGTCGACCGAGACGGCGCTCAGTGTCTCCGTATCATATGTGCACAGGGGACCTATTTGGCATAAAACAGAGTTTCGTGGGTTTTTTGGTACTGCATGTCAATTCAAAGATATCATATATACGAGATGTATATATTATTTTTTTAATTCAGGAAAAAACACACTACTCGGACCACTTTTGATTCAGTTGTTGCAATTTCGGTTGGACATTTTTTACGCTATCATTGAAAAACACGGTGGCCACGGTGCCGCCTCAACTTTGTTGTAAAAAGATGGATCTGACGCCATTAAAGACATTTATCGAAAAAAGGGGAAAAACATCCGGGGATACCATCTGGAAGAATTCACTTGTGAATTTTCATGAAAAAAATATTTGAAAGCAACCGCCTCAAGAGTTTTCAATTAAGATGAACGTTTTAATGATGCCGAATGTGTGCCCCACATGGGGCTTCTTCTGGGCGATGAAGCTGACAAAGAAATATATATACCACTATGCACCCTCGTCTGGATTCCTATTCTACTTGATTACATTTAGTCAAGTATTGACTTACAGTAGAAACAGTTTAACACAGCAGAATAGCATAGCACAGAAAAGTACCAGGCGTACAGTACTGCTTCAGTACAGTTCGGCATTTTGCTGTGGGAATTGACATTCTGAGAAACTTTGAGTCGATAGTTGCATCAATACGTTTCCCCTGTTTTGATTGTGGTAACGGAATTGTTCAAAGTCGCTGGTGAAAAATAGTGGTTCCAGCTCTGTCCCACTTCTAGAGTTATCTGAGATATAAGTGCGGACAAACAAACAAACAGAAAGACAGACAGACAGACACAGTGAAACCTATACAATATACGTTAAACACTAATGTAAGGCACACGCTTAGTTTCAGTAATTTGACTTTCCGCTCTAGACTCGCAGCTTTATGAGTGTAATCAATCGGACTGAGAAAACAAATCATAACAATCGAGAGAAGGGTGTGGGCCGTGTTACTAAGGCATTCACGGTAGAACTATAATGTTTACTGTATAAACAGACACGACGAGTCAGAAAAGCCACGCATTATTGACACAAACTGCACGACAACCTTAATTGTCACAACACAACAGGACAGCGCAGAGAACTTCAAAGCAAGGACGTCCAGGAACTGGGAATTGGGACTGGGAAGATAATGAGGAGAGAGGAAGAGGGAGGCGACAGAGGAAGCGAGACCGACTGAGAAGGATCGCGGGCACGTGAATCGCTGGTCGCTGCCAGCAGTTTATAAATGCAGCAGTAACTGACAGTGTAGTGGCAGTGCTTGTGTGGACTCAGTCGTGGTGTGTGGCTTGGGTTAATGATGCGGTGCGCTGTGCTGTGGTGACATTGCGACGAGTGCTGCAGTGTGTGTGGTTAAGAGGTGGTGGTGTTCCTTGTTGGGTTCTTGCACGTGCTATTCTGTGAGCGGCGGTGACATGCAGAAATCACTCAGTTCGGAGTTGCCCTACATTCTTCGGACTGTCAGGTAAGTTTGCACATTTTGTATGATTGTGTGTGTAATGAGAGAGAGAGAGAGAGAGAGAGAGAGAGAGAGAGAGAGAGAGAGAGAGAGAGAGAGAGAGAGAGAGAGAGACGCACGTGCACACACAGATACAAATACACGGACACACACATACACAAACACACACACACGTGCTGACACACACACACTGACACACACACACGCACGCACACACGCACACCCACAAACACACAGACAGACACACACACACACATACGGACGAGGAGCACCTTAGGTACCGGTCATACGCAGACGGATCTGTGTGACTTCTGTACGTACGAAATCCACATTAGGTACCGTTTGGCTATACACAGTGTGTAACCCGTACGGACGAAGGCGTTAAGTACCTGTTTCCTATACACACTGATGGTTGTGTATAGTGTCAGTAAAGTGTGAATAGGTGAGGATGGAACTTTAACCGTCGATCACTTTACATGTATAACCTCAATTAATATGTTGCATGTTTTGCTTTTGATTTGTATGTTCCTTACTTTGTCATTTTGTTGTTTATGTTTATTTGCTTGTTTGCTTACTTGTCGATTGTTTGCTGGTTCGTTCGTTTACTTTGTTTATTTGTCATGTTGCTTTACTTGTTTATCATTTATTAGACATTTGTATTAGAAGTAAGGACCGGTTGTAAGAAAAGGCGTCACCTTAAACCTCTATCCTTGAAAAATAAAGTTCCATCATCATTATTATCATCTCTCTCTCTCTCTCTCTCTCTCTCTCTCTCTCTCTCTCTCTCTCTCTCTCTCTCTCTCTCTCTCTCTCTCTCTCTCTCTTTTTACATTTAGTCAAGTTTTGTCTGTGCCGGTGTGCGTGCGCGTGTGTAGAGCGATTCAGAGTAAACTACTGGACCGATCTTTATGAAATTTTACATGAGAGTTCCTGGGTATGATATCCCCGGACGTGTTTTTTCTTTTTTCGATAAATGTCTTTGATGACGTCATATCCGGCTCTTTGTAAAAGTTGAGACGGCACTGTCACATCCTCATTTTTCAATCAAATTGATTGAAATTTTGGCCAAGCAATCTTCGACAAAGGCCGGACTTCAGTATTGTATTTCAGCTTGGTGGCTTAAAAATTAATTAATGACTTTGGTCATTAAAAATCTGAAAATTGTAATTAATTTTTTTTTATAAAACGATCGAAATTTACATTCATCTTATTCTTCATTATTTTCTGATTCCAAAAACATATAAATATGTTATATTCGGATTAAAAACAAGCTCTCAAAATTAAAAATTAAAAATTATGATCAAAATCGAATTTCCGAAATCGATTAAAAAACAATTTCATCTTATTCCTTGTCGGTTCCTGATTCCAAATCATATAGAGTTTGGATTAAAAACACGCTCAGAAAGATAAAACGAAGAGAGGTACAGAAAAGCGTGCTATGCAGCACAGCGAAACCACCACCGCGCTAAACAGTCTCGTCAGTTTCACTGCGTTTTGCGCGAGCGGCGGACTACGGTCATTGTGAAAAAATGCAGTGCGTTCTGTGAGTTCCACAGCTTGACTAAATGTAGTAATTTCGCCTTAAGTGACTTGTTTTTTGTTTTTTTTGTTTTTTTAAATTGGAGAAAACCTGTTTCTTTTTTTCTCTTTTTTAGTGGTTTGCATGGTTGTTTATACAAAAAGCAATTGAGGAGCCATACATGGTTACTTTTTTTTTCTCCTTTTTTTTCCTTATTCTCGTCCATCCGCTCTCTCCCACCCCCCTCATAATATTCACAAACGTCATATATCACTTCACCTCATCTCGACTTATACATTACTCACATACTTCCAATGTACATTTCATTTTCCAATATACTATTCAAATCGTATCTATCACCATACTTATATTTACTAATACACATTTTTGCAATCAAAATAATGTGATTAAGTACCTTATTATTTTGGCATATATTACTAGGTTGATAACCAAACAAGACATCGTGTTCTGAGAATATAATGGACAACATTTTCCCAAAAGCTCGTCAACTTCTCACATTGCCCAAAAAAGTGTTCAACATAATCAATGTGTTTACAAAATGTACATAATTTTGTTTCTCTAATTTTCATTTTTTTTAATAATATATTCGTGGGATAAATATTATGTAATATTTTCCATTGTAACAATCGCAATCTTTCTTCTTTTGTACATTTGCTTGCTAACAGCCAATAATTGTGATCTAGTTTAACCTGATATTTATGTAACCAAAATGTAACAGCGCAAGGCTCGCTCGCTTTGGACTGGACAATCAGCATGCGAAACTTTCTCGCGGAGGGATTAATGATCACAGGGTTCCGTGTGTCAAGGTCATTATTGTGTTCGCCTGCTCGCGGGCTGGCTGTGTTTTTGCGAAGTGCAAGCGCTCGCACAGCAGTCTTTGCGCCGTACTAAAAAAATCTAGAGGGACTGTATCCTATCTTTGTGCACATCTGGTTAAAACTGAGGAATCATATCTCCGTTAACCCAAATATCTTTCACCGTATCTAAGTGCGCTTCTATCCATTTTTTTTAAAATATAAGCTTTTATTTTTATAAACCACTTTTATATTGTTCCACAAACATTGATCGCCAAAGCGATCTTCTCTCTCATAAATCAATGCTTTATTATGGATTCATTTTAAGAGAACTTCTGTCCAAAAGTTTGATCGAATGCATTCAATACCTTGGAACAGTTTTAGTGGTGTTGTGGCTTTAAAACAAAGTAAATTTCTTCCCAATACCTGATAAAGACTTAATGGAATCGTTGTCCACGGTTCATGTTTTTGTTGTTGAAGTTTTGCTGCCCATGTGAGTAAAAAAGAAGTCTGCATATCGTGGACGTTTATCATGTTAATACCACCTTCTTCCACCACATTACACAATACATTTCGGCTTTTGTATTTGAATACTTCCTTTTCCAGAGAAACCTGAACAAAATAGTATTCAACTTATCGAGAACTTTAACAGGGGCAAGAAGCGCCTGCATAACGTAAACAAATTGTGAAACTAAGAAGGACTTAATAATACATAATTTGCCGCTTATACTTAAATTTCTTCTTGACTATCTGCAAATGATTTGTTCAACTTTTTCAAGTCTTTTGGACCAATTTTCCATAATTTCAGAGGCCGGGATGTCCTTTTTAAAACTGACTAATTCCCATGATTTTAACCTGGGTATTCCATTTAATATCGCAATATTTCTCTTGACAGTTTATACGCGATCCCAACCACATTGCTTCCGTTTTACTTTTATTTAATTTTAAGCGAGATATATTGGAGAAATCATCAATGATTTTCGTTCGTCATTTAACTGAGGAATATTTGAATTAAGAACTTTACTTTCAGCATCCTCCTCAACAAAATTCCCATTTTTATCAAACACGTTATTGTAAAATCTCACTTGCTCCTGTAAAATTCCTTTTTGCGTCGTTATTGAGAGCCATTTTCATCAATTAATCTGTCCATAAATTTTAAATTAGCTTTCACTTTTTCCATATTTAAAAAATATAATATCCCTCCACATGCACAATTCTATATAACATATTACAACCAAATACAATAGCAAATAAGCAAAAAAACATGGTTTGAAAGGGTAGCTGTATTGGTTTTTTTTTCGAACGATGTAAGGATCACTATATCCCGCCAAACCGCAACACGGTGGCCTAGTGGTAAGGCGTCCGCACAGTGAGCGGGAGGTCGTGGGTTCGAACCCCGGCAGGGATACCTAAGACTTTAAAATTGGCAATCTAGTGGCTGCTCCGCCTGGCGTCTGGCATTATGGGGTTAGTGCTAGGACTGGTTGGTCCGGTGTCAGAATAATGTGACTGGGTGAGACATGAAGCCTGTGCTGCGACTTCTGTCTTGTGTGTGGCGCACGTTAAATGTCAAAGCAGCACCGCCCTGATATGGCCCTTCGTGGTCGGCTGGGCGTTAAGCAAACAACCAACCAAACAAACAAACAAAATATATCCCGCCAACTAGAGTTATTACGGCTTGTTGATTTTGCTGATATAAAAGTCATTTTTTCTCACTTCATTGGTGCAAACAGTGTAATTTTGTGTTGTAAATTTTATTGATATGCAATTGTTGTTATATTTGTAAGCATAAGAGAGAGAGAGAGAGAGAGAGAGAGAGAGAGAGAGAGAGAGAGAGAGAGAGAGAGAGAGAGAGAGAGAGAGAGAGAGAGAGGGAGAGAGAGAGAGATTTTTCACTCCATCAAAGTGTCTCCTTTTGAATGCTAAATATAAGTCAGGGAATACGTCTAAAAATGGCATCCAAATTCCAGGAAATATGTATATTACCTGGATATTTTAGGGAATATATATATTCATTGAGTGAAACAGGGAATACGTATAAATCAAATCTCTTATATTATTAAAAGCTGCATCAAAAGGTTTGCAACATTGATATCGGGACTACACAAAATAGAATGTTTATATAATGGGTGGTGGTGGATAATGCTGTCTGGATTAAAATATAAAAAGAGGTAAACAGGTGGCGAACTGTATTAAGTTTCACTGACGGTCTAGTCTTCAGTGACAGTGCAAATAACAAATCAGAGGTGATTCTTGCTAATCATCAAGCTTTTATTTATCCGTATGAATTTAGCAATGAAAAACGGATTGACAATTAAGGTTAAAGAGAGAGGAAGGGAGAGAAAGAAGGAGGGGGAGAGAGAGGGAGGGTGGAGAGAGGGAGGGGGGAGAGAGGGATGCGTGGGGCTGGCGGTGGGGGTGGGGGGGCCGTGGAAAGGAGCAGCTAGTCGTAGAGCGGTTCGACTCGCGCAGTGGCTATACATTACACGGTTCGCGTGCCATCAATTAGAACGTCGTCAAGCAGGTATCCCGCTGAGAAACCTACTGGAGAGCTAGAGAGACAGCTGGACGCATTCCTTGTTTATGGTCAGCAGATTAATGTACTGCCACACTGAGATTGAAATCGCAGAGGCTTACATCGGACTGGGTGGCCGAGTGGTAACGCACTTGCGGAAGAGAGAGGTTGCGAGTTCGACCGGCCCTGGGTCAGGGCGTTAGCAATTTTCTCCCCCCTTTCCTAACCTAGGTGGTGGGTTCAAGTGCTAGTCTTTCGGATGAGACGAAAAACCGAGGTCCCTTCGTGTACACTACACTGGGGTGTGCACGTTAAAGATCCCACGATTGACAAAAGGGTCTGTCCTGGCAAAATTGAATAGGCATAGATAAAAATTTCCACCAAAATACCCGTGTGACTTGGAATAATAGGCCGTGAAAAGTAGGATATGCGCCGAAATGGCTGCGATCTGCTGGCCGATGTGAATGCGTGATGTATTGTGTAAAATAAATTCCATCTCACACGGCATAAATAAATCCCTGCGCCTTGAATATGTGCGCGATATAAATTGCATAAAATAAAATTAAAATAAATAAATCCCTGCGCTTAGAGCTGTACCCACGGAATACGCGCGATATAAGCCTCATATTGATTGATTGATTGACATCCTCGTATAGTCACAGTATACTGACACCAGTCCTAGCATGATAGAGCGGCTGTCACTATAGGTGTCTCTCTTTGTGTGTCTGTATTATATTACTTGTGATTACAACAAAAAATGCCTGATGGGAAACAAATAGAAAAAAATGTTATGACAGGGATTCCCCTAATATTTCCGAATGTCATTTCTACAATGACGCTTTAAATAACGTCTTGATGAAAGTTGGTTGACGTGAAATGTGGCTTGAAAAAAAAGATCATTACAGCAAGCAGAGAATGCAGAGAATAGGGAATATTATCTGTCATAGGGGTACGATACCAGTTAATCACGTTTAACCGAATGTTTGGAGATTCGAGAGTGGAAGATAAGTAGAGTGATATATGGGGGGTGTCATTATTGAAGAGAGAGAGATGGAGAGAGAGGAGAGTTGGGAAAAGAGAGAGTGTGTGTAAGAAGGTGAGAGACAGAGGGCGATGGGGAGAGGTTGAGTGATCATATGAGGGGTGTTGTCAATATTAGAGAGATAGAGGGGAAGAGAAGGAGAGAGAGAGATGGGAGGGTGAAGAAAGAGAGAGAGTGTGTAAGATGCCTCCATAAGAGATGTAGCCTAGAATAAAAGCAATATCTCTCGATACATGTATTATTTCTCTTAACATGTAAGTTATTGTTCGTAGGCCTAATATGAAAACAATAATTTGAAGTCTGAATCCAGTATCATTATTTTGAACTGTTTCGGTCTATACAACGCTTCCGTGTAGCATATATATCTTTCATATTCTCTTGGGACGGGCCAGGGAATGTGTTACAAACTAACGCTTGCTTATATCAGCAAGCCCAGTCAGTTCTAGCAGAGGGAATGAAATACAATTATGCTCTAGATTGGTCTCTAGGTACTCTACGGAATGTACGCGAGTAGTAACATATGATAGCGGTCAGTGGATCAGTTACCAACATTCCTACTGACATCTGGTAGTGATTTAGTCTTGATGGTGATCGGTGCTTTCCTTCGTTAGCCACTGGACTTGTCAGTTACATTTTGACGATTATCTGAGCGACCCCTTTTACAGAAAATTCAAATATCAACCGAACCCATTCATGGAAGATCAAATAGGATGTACATTAGGTCCCTAATCACGAAGAGGGTCACCTAGAAACTCGCTCAAATATGTGATTTTTCTTGATACATTGTTAACTAATCTAAAAGATTGGAGTTTTCCTAACAATACACACACACAACGTATTCGTTTTGGTAACAAAAATAATGATATGGCATGTATCAATAGCCGGCATGTGATAAAGGGGTAACAAAATAATAATTAACAAGTGACCATAATGATCCTAATACTTTCCGTTTATCATCTCGTGCTGTGGTTGTTGTTTTATTATTTAAAGTCTTCGTCTCGGGCTGATTGGTCCTGATATGGCTCAAAAGAGTCCGCTGGACCGAAAGCAAAAATCAAGTAAAGTATCTGGGGCTGATAGAACATATGGACCCTAACGGGTGTATGGTCAGCAGTATATTAAAACCCTTCATGGCCGGATAATATGGTACCTAGGGTCACCAAAGTTCAGAGCTTCTCGGCATCGACTCCGATGAGCATGCTTCCTAATAGTGGTGTCAACAGTTTTATCAGTTTTGGAGAAAAGTGGGTGCAAACGAAAACATTTAAACAATGCCTGACGGGATAATGTTGGCACTAGGATCATCAAACTACAGAGCAAATCAATATCAATCACCACAAACTGGGGCCTTAAATTCGGAGAAAATAACTGTGTCCTTACTGGAGACAATTGAGTTTGTTTGTTTGTTTGTTTGCTTAACGCCCTGCCGACCACGAAGGGCCATATCAGGGCGGTGCTGCTTTGACATATAACGTGCGCCACACACAAGACACAAGTCGCAGCACAGGCTTCATGTCTCACCCAGTCACATTATTCTGACACCGGACCAACCAGTCCTAGCACTAACCCCATAATGCCAGACGCCAGGCGGAGCAGCCACTAGATTGCCAATTTTAAAGTCTTAGGTATGACCCGGCCGGGGTTCGAACCCACCACTAGGCGCCTTACCACTAGGCCAACCGGACGCCTTACCACTAGGCCAACCGTGCCGGTTAGACAATTGAGTACATGTATACGAAATAGCATTTCCTGGCGGGATAATTTTGAGTGACACCAGGGTCATCAATCTGCAGGACATAATTATGAGCGTTTATTCCCATGGACCTCGAGCTCATAGCCAAAGTGAGTTTCAATAGCTTTACCCATTTGGGAGAAATGAGTACATATATATGTTAGTCATATTGAGAACAGACACAAGTCAAACGGGATAATTGCACTATGATCAACAAACTACTTCGTGTTGTACTAAATGTGTTGTTTGTCCCCCAGAGGGTGGACGTTTGCGTTTGTTCCGGTCAGTCTATATGTCACAAAAGTCACTAAAATATCACTCACGTGAACTGTCAAGACGCAAAATAGATAAGTTGGTAAATTGCTCTCCTAACGTGACAAAACGAAAGTGTCCGAGGCAGGAGATTGAATTCCATTGGCGTCGTTAATTTAAAAAAAAAGCTTACTGTGTGACGCAGGGGTTTGTCGGACCTGTTCTTCTTAGGGGTTGGGGAGGGAGGAGGTGTTGCGTTGTTGTTGGGGTTTTTTTTGGGGGGGGGGGGGGGAGAAGAACATTGCAGTTATGATAAAACAAAATTCTGTCAATATTTGTCCCGCGCTAATCTGTGTGAAATCGCTTACCGTTGCCAATTATAATTCATATATTAATACAGGTACTGGTAGCCTCAGTCACACGAAATTGCTAATTTCTGTGGTACTGGGCAACTTTCACGTTATTCCTTTTGCATGGGCATAGTGGAGGCCACCTCGATCAGGACTGGCTGAGTCTAATGTGTTTATTTTTTAATTAAGTGGGTTTATTTGAACATTAAATATTTTTACCTACCGCCGGAAGCCCTTAGGCACCCCTGAAACTCGACATGCAGCCGTCCGGGATAAACTGCCCGAGAATCCAATAAACACTTTAGACAACACAGTATCATGTCAAATCAAGTTTACTCTCAAACCTATCAAGTTGTTATCGTTGTTACTTATTGGAATGGCAAAAACGGGAACATCCATTGCCTATGGTTTTTGTAATGTCATAGCTGTATTTTTCCCTGAAACTTTTGCAAATTATTTGTAGGCCAGTTGGTTAGGACACTCTTGCTTCATCATGTTCTAATCACGTACGTTCGAATCCACGCGGTGTCACATTTTTTCTCCCTTTCCCCTACGCTACATTACTTTTCAGGGAATGTGTGCTGTTCATTGTTATTTTATTTTACTGATACGTTTTTTATAATTTAATTCGTCATCCAGCGGGAACGTTTGCGATTGTTCCATTCCGTAAGTATGCATGTATGTATGTCACAATATAGGAACTGCGATAAATCCTGAACCGCTAAGTATTTTTCAACCAAACTTTGTAGGTAGATGTAGACACACGATAGCCTATTGTGTGCAACATTTATATTGGATATGTCAAAGGTCAAGGTCATTACGGGGCCCGATGGTCAAAATACATAATCAGCCATATCTCCCAAAGTTCTGGGAATATTTCAATGAAACTTTTTTCATTACATACTCAGAGGAAGGGTCTACAAAATAGCAGTACAAAATACCAAGTCACAGCGAGAAATGTTTCAGAAATTCGAGTTAATTTTTTTTAAGTTGAAGGGACTAATGTGCTGCGTCTTCATGTTCAATTTCATAAAACATGGTTGGCTGGTTCCAAAGTTATAAGGGTTTTAGTGTTTGATTCTCCAATGCATAAACATCCATATCTCCCAAAGTTCTGGGAATATTTCAATGAAACCTTTTTTATTACATACTCCGAGGAAGGGTCTACAAAATAGCAGTTACAAATTACAAAATCACAGCGAAATGTTTTTCGCAGAAAATCGAGTTGATTTTTTTCTCTTTTGAATTCATGAAGGGACTAATGGCCTGCGTCTTCATGTTTAATTTCATTAAAAAAAAATGGTTGGCTGGTTCCAAAGTTATAAGGGTTTTTACCATCATATGTGTGGTTATCATATGACTGATAGTTAAATAAGGCTTCGCTGATCAGGGGAGCTAATCTACTCCAATCACCGTCGCTTTGAAGCTATGACTACAATAATAAATCAGTCATGATTCAGACAAGATAAGTCGACCATTGCAACAATAATAGCAATTGATCATGGGATGGATTCGCATAGACACTTTAATATCCACACCATCAGTGATTAATGAAAATCATAAAACATTTGTTACATCCCGTGAGGAGCACGAGTATTGCTAGTGATAATAATAATAAACATTTAGAATCCGAATACTTCCTAATGCAAGGAGCCCTAGTCGTTTACATAAACCGAAGATGGGGAGGTAGAACTTTTCTCTCCATTCTTCAATGCTAGCGTTCTTGGCCAGGGCACGGTAACTTGATCCCAACACGAAAAGGAACGCTGAAAACATGGTCCTGTGGCGCCGCGAACCGGTGGTCAGCATCTGACTTACAGTGCTAGCTCGCGAAGCCACGGCGAAAGGGCTACGGCTGTAACCCGATAACGGCATCGGCTGATAACAAGTTCACGCTGATATCAATGGCCTTGCTGCATCGCCAATTATCCTTCTGAGGCTCGGGCACCCCGCTGCACCAGCCTCTCCTTTCACCTCTACTTCTGGTGGCCCAATCGGAGGGAGGTTCCTCTGCCAGCCACCGATGCTGGTTGCTTCGCCTTTTCGTGATATTTGACCTCCTTGACCTCTAATAACATCTAGCCTTGTGTAGAGCACTTGCAAATTGGCGATTTATCACAAAATCAGGACTATCATAATGTAAGACAAGTACTATACACTTATAACTTTTTTCGTATTTTTTTGTTGCTGTTTAATTTTATTATTATCATAAAACTATTAATATTATAATTAAGTTCTCATGACCCACAATCTTGACAATAACTGAAGTAATGACATCAGTGACTATGCCTTGAAGCTCTTGGACAACATTCAAGTGTGTGATATTTATTCTGATATTACTGACAACCTTGAAAAATAACTGTGAAGTAAAACAGCACCCGAGACTATTAGCCCTGACGTATATTTGACAATGTTCAAAAAATGTTTCTGCTACTATGGGAATAACTGAGGTAATGGCGTGAAGTAATTAATATGTGTTGTTCATACATGTGTAATATTGTGTTTCACTATGGCTCTCACTGATTGTACACGAGGGTCCATAGCTCTACAGTCTCGTGCCCTGTTCCCCACTGACGCTGCTGCTCCATTTAGCGAAACAGTCATGCCTAGTGAGTTAGATAACCTGCAGACAGCTGCGGCACCCCCCACCCCCACCCCCACTCCTCCGAAAATAAACAAAGGGACCATAAGGACCATTAAACCGCCCGCTTATTACCCCACCCCTGGAATGAAGTAAAAGAAGACCCCAAAAATAAATACAAAATTAAAAAAAAAAAACACCTGCCAAATTAAAGAAGTTTGTAACATGAACTATAAAAGATGATTAACCAACAATCAAAAAACAAGAGGAATGGGTTCAAAGGGATCCCTGCGTCACATTTCACACACAAAAAATAACATGAGATTTAACCCACGGCAACCTTGGAGACCACAGGCGAACATTGACATACCAACTACGCCATAACGGGTTACAATTATAGATTGCGCTCACAACTGTTTTTGTCTGCCTTTACCTCGCGGGCTTTTAAGGGCTATGTAAGGATCATTTTGTTTAACTTCAACTAAGAACTTGATTTACAGACACATTTTTAGCGGAAACACCCTGAATTGTTTCAACAGAGTTGAAGGGTCGTCTTCTGAGTATGTACTACAAACATTTTGATTAAAATATTCAAAGAAGTTTGGGAGATCTATTGATGTTCACGTGTATGTGGGGTTATGGAGTCGTCGAGTCGAAGACTGTGCGGAAACGGTACGCCGATTACATCATGTTAGATATACACAACCTATATACTATGGCTGTGTAGCCTAATCACAATTAAATTGGACGTGCACGAACCATACATTTTAATATTTTGAACCGAGTGACACCAAATGCTTTGATGTTCGAGTCTGTACTTTCAAGCAACACAGCATGATTCATCCCATGTGTTTTACACCATAAGTGTAGCAGAAGTCCCTATACAATCTTCATGTAACATACCATTATATAATCTATGATATATATTAATTATATATGTATAGATAATAATAATAATTGTCAGTAAGTACTGGTGTCACATGACTGATGTGAACCAGTTGATTGGCTAATGGCGATGCGCTTAAATCTGTTAGCGCACTCTTGGAGTGCGCTAACTTTTCCACAGAGCGTATTCTTACACCCTTTGCCAAAGCGAGACTGTACTCTCATCCTCAAAATTAATTAATGACATGTAGCTTATATTCTCCACAATACCAAATGACCATAAATTCCCTGCTTCTCAATTAAAGCAGAAGTAGTTTTTTTTCTGACAGATTGCATGTGCCTGTGCCAGTGCCAGTGATCTAAAACTAGAAGCCGCTGTGTTTCATCTCATTTTCGCCGACTTGCATAGATTCTTCTCATAATATGCCGTGTTAGTGGCATGTAGCTTATCATCCACATTTCCAAATGATGAGTTAGTATACAATTCCCAGCGGCTAACAGAAAACACAAGTGTTATTCCGATAACGTACACAGCATTTGGAAGACTGATTCGATCGACTCTAGCAGACTACACTGAAATACGACTGCATCAGTTCAGTAAATGAATGGTTTCCGAATTATTATTTCAAGGCAAGAACAATCGTAATCGAAAACGTGTAGGGTTCAGAACGTTCTTACCATATAATTATAAGACTTATTACCAGCCTGCCTTATTCGTGCAGACTCAGTGACAGTGCAGACTGCAGTGGTTCGATTGTTCTAGCCTAGCAGTAGCAGACGACATAAACCCCGCTCAGCAAATTAACATGTTGGGCAAATGTGAACGAAAAAACGATGGGGATATAATACGTGTAGGGTTCAGAGCATTCTTACCGTTCATATTTAGTATCAGACTCCCCGATGAGTGAAGATACAACACGAGATATATGCCACATTCATTTTGAAAATGTGCGAACAGTCGAGTCCTTCGTGGGGTAGTCAATTCAAGGGGAGTCACTCCGCACAGTCAATCCATCGACGCTCGACTGAAGGTTTCGAATCGCAAATAATGAAGAGCAGAGTCCTTTCTCAGAGTTCAAATGAGGTCTCTCTGAAAGATCATCACTGTTCAGCTTTAACACTACACTGGAATTTACCAACAGAAATTAAAATGCGTGTGACGAAAGCACGACACACTTGAGACACCGGCCCACACAAAAGTAGATCTTACTGTACACGACCTGACCACACAGTTATGCCTATTCAAATGCGCGTAGCAAAGTGTGCGTTTGGAATCTTCTTTTTTCTATGGCGGTACTGACAATATCGTTATTGAAACAATCCCAGTGCACTAAGGGATTTATAGAGCAAATCTCGAAAATAATTATTGAACTCAGCGCTATGCGCTTCGTTCAATAATGAATTTTCTCGATTTGCTCTATAAATCCCTTAGTGCACTGGGATGTCTCAATAACTTAAATAATAAGAAGAACATTTATATAGCGCTAAATCAAAAACTTTCGTTAAAAAGGCTTGCTCTAAGCGCTTGACATCTAAACTAAAACGTCATTCACACTCTTTACAATGATGTACAAGAACTTCATGTCACACTCTTTCATTCAGTATAACACCATTCACACAGTTATTATTCTGTACAAAACAATAAGTTAGTCTAACATTTAAAATGTTCATAAAATGAAAACAAGAGAAAACCAGACTGATTAAAACAACTGCTTAGTGCTAACAAAACATGAATCTTAATAATAACGTAATACATATTTAACTATTAAGACCATAAAAAAAAAACCTATATGCTAAAATAACTTCGAACTTTTAAAAACTTCTTATAAAATACACAACACATCTAGATAAACACCAGAATGATAAAACAAAAGGCAACTCGTTAAAACTATTAAATGCATCAATGTCTAAAACACGAAAGACTCAAATATAAAATACACAATTCTCTAAAATTGTTTATTAAAACTGAAACCGACCTGCTCAAAGTAAACCATACCCACCCCCTCCCTACCCACCCCCAACCCTCCTCCTACACTAAATACTAATTATTTCTACTCTTAACTTCCCAACTAAGGCTATACACTTATCATTGCTTGCATTAAACCAGACAAATAGAGACAGACAGAGATAGGGACAGACGGAGAGACCGACGCGGAAACAGATAAATAAAGACAGACAGGAGGAGAAAGAGAGGGAGAGAGAGGGAGAGATCTAAAGACAGAGACAGACAGCGGTAACAGCATCAAAATACATCATTTAACAACGATATCTAAAAGCATAATACTATTGGTGGTATATGAAGAAAAGTATTGAAAGGAGTGCCTGGCGGGATAATAGTAGGACTACGAATAAAATTATAAGGTTTAGTTACAATCGTGTGAAGCCATCTTTGAAGGCATACGCACAGATTCAGCTCATTTGACTCTAAAACATCCGTTATCTGAGTACGGACAGTAAAACAGAAGGACTGCGTGACTGTATAGCATTCTGTATACATACTAATTATGCTTATACTGTCTTATACTGTTTAAAACGTTCGCCAGAGACGTTTCTGTTTAATTTTGGTAGCACCTATTTGAGCCTCGTGCTTTTGTGTTTCTTCATCTTGCCCTTTCTATTGTAATTCGGACTTGCGTACTTCTCTTTTTAACTGTCAATAGACACTATACAGTGTTCGATGAAACAACGCATCAGTTCAGGCGCAGTCAAGTCCAGACTAGCCCCTGTCAGTCACTCCAGTACACGCGTTCGGAATGCACGACATAGCGTGCTTGACTCGATACGGTTAGTTAAACACTTCCCCTCTGCCTTCAGGTAACTTGACACTGATAGCGCGGCGGGGAGGTAGCTCAGTTGGTAGCGCGCTGGCTTTGTAGCCAGTTGGTCGCTATCAGCATGGGTTCGATCCCCACGTTCGGCGAGAG
Organism: Littorina saxatilis; assembly: GCF_037325665.1. Lineage (NCBI taxonomy): Eukaryota > Metazoa > Mollusca > Gastropoda > Littorinimorpha > Littorinidae > Littorina > Littorina saxatilis. Next base: position 72,308,307 of record NC_090246.1, on the reverse strand, counting down.
ATTTATTTCTCGGAGTCAACTTTGTGCAGACTCTCTTCGGTGTCCGAACACCCCCGTGTGCACACATGCGCACGAAAAGATCCCACGTTCACAGCGAAAGTCTCAGGGCTTGAAAAACACGAAGACACGCATGCATCATCTCTCGTCTCCGATTATAATGATCGTATTTCGATACTTTGACGAGACAAACCCAATGCTGGTGTGTCGAAGAAGACAGCCACAGCGGGCTTGTTCGAATCAAAGTATCACACCATAACTTCAACGTATTACCAATACCTGTCCCAATATAGACCAGTTGGTCTAAGAGGACGTTAAACCCTAAAAGTCAGTCACAGCGATAGCCGAAGGCGCAGCTCCTTTGCCCAGTCCATAAAACAAGAGGCACATACAACACACGCACATGGGTAGAGGAGACGAAATAGGTGAATAAGAATAATCAGATATGTAATAGCTTTACTGCATTATAACAAACATTTAGGTGTTAATGCTGCTATTTTAAATTAAAGCCATGCTTTTGTTGTTTAAACT
>NC_090246.1:72297779-72305279 GCF_037325665.1 Littorina saxatilis | reverse complement strand
CTTGAAATACAAGAGAACGATTGCTGTTATTTTTAAATCTGCAGTGAGAATTTTTAGGTTGTGTGTAAAAAGTTGGTTCTGTACGTATATTTCATACGTTAAGTACCTTTGAAATTCAAACCGCTACTACTTGACAAAATGATGAGCCTTATTTACGAAAATAAAGGATCGTAGTTCAAACTAACATGCCTACATATAAACAGCATAAACAACACACAAAAGTATTATGTACATGGGTTTTAACATCGCAGGTACTTAGCGCGGTACCTAGTGCAGCCAAGGTCTATGCACGGTACCTAAGGCCCTCTCATACGGACATGCCGGTACTTAGCGTCAGCCTCGCACACACAGACACACACACACACACACGCGCGAGCGCGCGCAATCAGAGTGCGTGAGAGAAAGAGAGAGAGAGAGAGAGGGAGAGAGAGAGCAAGAAAGAGAGAGACAGAGAGAGAGAGAGAGAGAGAGAGAGAGAGAGAGAGAGAGAGGGAGAGGTTTGCCTTCATATTTTAGTTCCGCTTGTAATCTTACGAGTTTTGTTTTCCATTTTATTTGCTACTATGGCTGCTGATTTCTCGCAGACTTATGGATAATAATCAAATGTTCATGAAGAGTTATGATTTAACTTTGAGGAAGAGTCGCTTTCTGTAGCACAATCTCAAACACATCCTTCGTAAGTAGTTGTTTTAGTTGACAAGTTGTTCTTGATTTCCCCCAAAAACTGATAAACTGACTAACTAACTAGCTAACTCACAAATTGACTGACTCATTCACTCACTCACTCACTCACTCAATTAAGTCCACGTCAACCGTGTCATCGTTTTCTAACAAGAGTATAGTAGTAAATATGGGAATGTTCAGTTGCTATAGGTGTAAAGTCACATTCTATTCAGTGCTGAACAAATCTATTGACTGTGATCAATAACACTTTCAGCAGAGTGTCAAATCTGTTGCTGACTGCTCTTCTCTATTACAGGCTTCGCACAGTGAGCCCTAGACAGCTGCACGTGCTCCGTCTTTAAAACGACATTCCTCCTTGTGAGCAATTCTTATGCTAACCCCGTCGTTCAATACAAAATATAAAGACAAGCAGGCGAGGATTTTACTAAGTAAGCGTGGCTTACTGCGACTTACAGCGTATTCGGCTTCCCGCGCCAGGCAGGGTTATTTGTATAATTGTATCGGTCAAGCTTCATTCCTAAATGGCTTATAATCGCTGATGAAAACTGTCGTTGCTTATGCTACTATGAAGCCACAATAGGAAACAAACACACAAACAAAAACAAACGAAAACAAACTAACAAACAAACTAACCAACGAAAGAATGAACAAACGCACGCGCGAGCGAGCGGACGGATGGTTGGCCGGCCGGATGGACAGACAGATAGACAGACAGACAGGCAGGCAGGCAGGCAGGCAGGCAGACAAACAGAAAGACAGGCAGACAAACAGACAGACCGTCCGACCGAACCCAAGGGCTGAGGAAAATATTCCTGTTTGAAAAACAATTTCCAGCTCTGTGAACTGAATACTGTAAGAGATTCTATAACGGGTAGCAAATTTGAGGCCTTACAACTTGTTCACGCTTCTACTTACTTACTTACTGCCCGTTATGCCGGTTTTTATTAAATAAGTTCCAACTAGTCTGAGGCCTGACGACATCTGTAAGGCTGAGTTGTCACAATGAATAACATACCTGCACTGGATTTTACGCTTTGATTAATGAACGACAGCAGCTGCTAACCCGATGATAAGGATGCATTATTATCTGCTGAATGTTTCATCTGTGCTTTTAGGTTGATAAATGGCATCTGTTGCTTTTTTTTTACTGAGAGTCTAAAGAGCATCGCAGATTCTTCTCACCTTGGTTTATGAAGCGTAAGTCAAAATGAATAGCTGGTTTCGTTTTTCATTAAACACAAAAGTAAAACAAAACAAAACAAAGTACAGATACAAAGAAAAAACAAACCCCAATAACCTAATTATGAGACCTCAACCACCGCCGCCCTACCCCATCTTTTAAATATAGCAAATTGACGGTCCTTTCTATAGGTCATTCGATTGTTGGTGGTACTAACAGTCGTTCTAATATATATATATACGTCAGAGTTTCACTTGTCATGAAGCCGCAGAAAATACGACAAAGCCAGTAGTGCAATCCCGATGGTAATATCAAAATATATAATACCCCCATTCCACACAACCGTTCTAGGTCCCGTTCCTGTACCGACCAAGGAACGGTGAGGGCACGGGAGGGATCGGAAGGGAACAGCAATGGAACGTAAATGATCGTTAACGGAACTGCTTTGAACGGTAGGGTCGGTAGGGACGGTTGAGTTTGGGCTGCATGTTCAAAGTTTTAGCCGTTCCCCTCCCGATCAGAATGAACGGTAATGGAACCTTAACCCATCGGTAACGGAACGCTTGGATCGTTAAAGGAACTTAAAACAACGGTAACGCAACGGTAGCGCTCTCACACACTGAGTTGTCATACCCACATTCCACACAACCGTTCTAGGTCCCGTTCCCGTACCGACCAAGGACGGCTGCCACTATGGTCAGACGCTGCTCAAAGATGCCAAAAACGGCCGTTTGCGCTGCATTCCATTGTTGTGGCAGCCGTCCTTGGTCAGTACGGGAACGGGACCTAGAACGGTTGTGTGGAATGGGGGTATTAATCCTTCCCCGATCCCCATACTCTGCACTAACCAACCCAAACCATAACAATTGGTGGGTATGTAAAGCCAGCAACTGCGTTGTTCAAGAATAGACGCTGAATATGCTACTGCGTGGTGCAACGAGAGAGGAAGATTAATCTGTATCCATAAAAAAAAGACATTTTCTTGATCTCGCTCGACATTGACAAATGAAGCTACAGTTCTCTATTAGCATCATAGATCATACAATCGTTTATTTAACGTCACTCTGTGAAAACATTGGTGACATTTATCTTATGTTATATCTAATCGCTCTGTTTGCAATATATCCAATAGCCCTGTTTGCAATAACTATAATTGTGACAGATTTGCGACAGAATACTAGCGGTAATTTAATTTCATGTTCGAAACTGCATCTACTGTGTTATTAATGTAACGATGGATACTTACTTTCTTTTTACAACAGCTGGTAACTGGAAATGGTATTTGGGGGTACTGCTCATGTTACGATAATCATTGTCAAGAGAAAATCATTTGTAACATTTTCACTAGCGTTGTGCGAAGCTCATCCCTGCAGCCATGGGTGAGAGCGACGGCCGGAGTTATACCATTATTCTCATATTAGTATTCTTCGTACGCGCTAAACATTAGTTATGAATTGTTGTTGTTGTTGTTGTTGTTGTTGTAACAGTGTATTTTTTTGTCTCTTGTAACCTGTATTTTGTTGCGCTTTCTGTTGATTTACTGTTTTCTCTCTACCACTCCATCTTTCTTTCTTTCTGTTTTCATATATTTTGCCGTAAGTCCATCATCGAGATTGAAATGTTTGTACATAATTACTTGACGACGTTTCTCCATCGCACACGGCTCTGTTCTTTGCGCTTCTGCCCAGCTGCTGTACAGTTGCCCTGTCTTTTTAGCTTTTGTTTGTTTGTTTGGTTTGTTTGTTTGTTTGCGTAACGCCCAGCCGACCACGAAGGGCCATATCAGGGCGGCGCTGCTTTGACATATAACGTGCGCCACACACAAGACAGAAGTCGCAGCACAGTCACATTATTCTGACACCGGACCAACCAGTCCTAGCATTAACCCCATAATGCCAGACGCCAGGCGGAGCAGCCACTAGATTGCCAATTTTAAAGTCTTAGGTATGACCCGGCCGGGGTTCGAACCTACGACCTCCCGATCACGGGGCGGACGCCTTACCTCTAGGCCAACCGTGCCGGTCCTTTTTAGCTTGAATTGTTTGTGCTGAAATATAATTTTGAATGAGAAAAATTCATGCCAGTGTGTGCACAGTTAAAATTATGATTTAAGATAGATTGTGCATTTTATATTTTGAAAATATTTATTTTGTGTCCTATTGCTTTATTTTCGATTGTGACTTGCTTGAACGCGTAATGGCTTTCATATTATGCATCTGATTTTGCGAATGACTACACATATATATGCTCTTTATTCATCATCATCATCATCATCATCATCATCATCATCATCATCATCATCTTTTTCTTTTTTGTCTTTCTATTTTTTTCATGGTGTGTTTGTGCGTCTCAGTGACAGATTGTAAGAAAAGGCCTAGCCTTAAATCTTAATCCTTGTAAATCAGTCCAGCATCAACATGCTGGAGCTGATACTTTTAGTGTACTTTGTAATAGTATCGTCTTCTGTTTAATAAAATCGCATTTTTCTGCTTATTCTTCTTCCTCTTCTTCTTCTTCGTTCCTGGGCTGAAACTCTCACGTTCACTCATGCTTTTTTACGAGAGGGATTTTATGTGTATGACCGTTTTTACCCCGCCATTCAGGCAGCCATACGCCGCTTTCGGGGGTTTCTTTTCTGCTTATGATTTCGTGATATTTGCCCTGTATCGTTAACAAAGGAGACAGTCGGTTTCATCTGTAGTGAATTACAGCCACGCTCTGTCCTTTAATTAGAGAGGGAAATGTCTCAGTCGCTTCCACACAATCATTTCTTGTTATTATTTTCAGAAAAATCAATGCAGACTCATGTACACATATATGCGAGTGTTATTACGGTGCGTTTTCTGACCTGTGGACATTGAATCCTTGGATAAATGTACAAGAAAAAAAACCAAAATCTTTTTGTTTCACTGTAGTATACAATATATATATTATAATATATATAATATATGTATACAAGAAGTCTGGTAGGCCCACATAAATACTAACTTTCTGTACCATGGTTTATAATAATAATAATAATAATAATGATGATGATGATGATGATGATGATGATGATGATGATGATGATGATGATGATAATGTTGATGATGATAATGACATTAGTAATTATTATGATAATAATAATAATATATCGGTTTGTGTATCAACCTAAAACAGAGCCTCGCTGAAACATTGTGTAATATTTGTTACTGTTGGCGTGTTGCGTTACTCAGCAGCGAAATCAGCGACAATTGACGTCACTGAGGTTCTGAAAGGGAAGGAAAAAAAACGTATTTTGTGTCTGAAGCGGGAACTTTACCGAATGCACAGGTCAAATTGCATCTAACAAAATAATGTCATTTCTGCTGAAGGATAGCACTCCTGTAACTCATTAACTTTTCTTCTCACGGAAATAGGCAAAAGTCATTAGTTTGAATACGAATCCAGAATTTCATTGCCGACTGCTTGGGAAACGCAGTATACAAGTCTTCAGCCGCTAGCTATAACCTGCTGAGAACGATTCAAAATCTGTCGTTCACCCATTGAAGGAGAATTTTTTAACTTAAGACTTTCAAGGTGTTCTTTCGTTATTGTTACTGTTATTCACGATTGCAAATTCAGAATGTCATTGTGCCGTTCTCGGCAAGCGCACTTTACAGCTCTTCAGCTGCCAGCTCTACGCTTATAAGAACTGTTCAGAACTACCCGATTAAAGTCATGTAGTGAGACTTTCGAAGGGAAGAATCTCAAGGCTCTCCTACGTTGATGGTAATTAAATGTACTGTTGCAAATTCACAATTTGACTGTCTTCTGTTCGAAAAACGCACTATACAAGTCTTCATCTGCTTGCTCCACCCTACTGAGAGTTATTCAGACCTCGTCGATTCAGTACAACCATAGAGTGAAACTTTTGAACAGAAGAGTTCCAAGGTTCTCTACGCTGTTGTTACCCCACCCATTTTCCACATTGTTAACAGTCAATAGGGAATCGATTGTTACAGGGTACTGCGAACCTGCGTAAAGTTGCCCTTTTATGAAAGGTCGTGATGGCATTTTTGAACGCTTACTGATTGTGCAGCAGTCGATTGCTGCGTCTCTGTCTCTCTCTGTCTCTCTCTGTCTCTGTCTCTGTATCTCTCTCTCTCTCAGTATCTCTCTCTCTCTCTCTCTCTCTCTCTCTCTCTCTGTGTCCTTGTCTCTCTGTCTGTCTGTCTCTGTCTCTCTTTCTCCTTCTCTCTCTCAGTTTTTCTCTGTCTCTCCCTCCCCCTTCTCCCACTCTTACTCTCTCTCTCTCTTTCTCTCTCTCTTTTTTTTCCTTCTCTCTCTCTCTTTCTCTCTCAGTTTCTCTATCTCTGTCTGTCCGTCTGTCTGTCTCTCTGTGTCTATGTATCTATCTGTGTCTGTCTCTGTATATCTTTTTCCGTCTCTCTTTCTCAGTTTCTCTCTTTCTGTCTGTCCCCCCCTCTCCCCCTCTCTCTCTCCCTCTCTCTCTCTCTCTCTTCTTCTCTCTCCCTCTCTCTTTTTGCGTGTATACTTACTGGCATATCGATTACCCTCGGTAATAAAGAGTTTGTCTTGTCTGACCCGGAAGCCGTCACGAAAAGCAGATACCGCCAACCGGACGCCTTTATGTCAGTAAGCCCGATGGAAAGATCATGAATAATGGTTAGTCAAAGTATCGCTTACGGAAGACAGAAGGAAACAAGGAACTTAGTCGATAAATATCGACAGGGGGCCGACAAATGGTTTAAATGGGAAATGTGTGTATATGGGTGTGGGTTTGAAACAAACAAACAAACCAACCCATGTGAACCCCGGGCCGCAGGCCTTCGATGTAGTGATTGAAAAAAAAGGATGTTCTCAAATGGTTCAATTCTCATTTGGTCTGATTCTCAAATGGTACCGGTATACTCCCCCCCCCCCCCCCCCGGCCGCAGGCCTAGGAGTAAATTTTTTATAGACACTGACCTTCTTCCCAGGGGTCATTGACCCAGTTTTAGCTATGAGAGGTGGTTCGCCCAGAGGCTGTAGAGTATACTGGGGCGGTCTCTTTGATGTCTTGAGAGGAAACTTGGCCAGGGTAGTACATGCACCAGAACTGGTGGACACCAAGGACAAACATGAAATCGAAGCAGTTTGCTTTCAGAGAGAACGGTCGTCAGCAACTCAAACTTCTCTGTTTTCTTTTTTTTTTTTTAATCTGACTTTCTTTGTGGCCCCCTGACTCCGCCCCCCTCCCTCTGTAAGGACCCCCCTCCACAAGGACCGATTTTTGTCAACATTTTAAAGGTCGCTAGAGAGGGGTTCCACTGTATGACCTAACCGCTACTGGCAGACGGCCTCAATCTTCACGCGCAAAGACGAGATTAATAGGTGCTCGGTTTTGGTATTTTGAATTACATTACATTAAACCTTTGTTGGGTTTCATGGTCATGGCAACAGCCATAATAATATTACATGATGTATAATATCATATTTCAGCATATGTGAATTACATGTCATCATACTAAACTGTCATACATTTTTATTCCTACATTATTCTGATTGATCACAACCAAACCTACTATCATTGGACACATCCAAATGCAAGCGCCTGTTCTTGACAATTTCTCTCTGATCTAAATATAAAATCAGTGCAATTTCCTGGGTCGGGC
>NC_090246.1:72262785-72297579 GCF_037325665.1 Littorina saxatilis | reverse complement strand
GAGGGGGTTAAGCTGTTGTTTAATTTCCGTGTTGAGAAGGAAAATCTAGTTTTCTGTGCGCATTTGTATCCCCTTATCCTGCTTTTACGTAGCTGTACTTTTTTATCGTCGGTAATGAACATCGCTTACTGTGATTTTTGTTCGCTGGTTCTTCTTCGTGCGATGGTATTTTTTAAAGACACGGATTAATATCTCATTTCTGGAACCAAATACAATCTTCTGGTTCTGTTAAACCTTTATCCAGGTTATTTTTGGTCCAGATGTATTGATTTTCAAGAATGTGTCGACGATGCACACACACACACACACACACACACACACACACACACACACACACACACACACACACACACACACACACACACACACAACCAGACACAACCAGACACACACACACACACACACACACACCCACACACACACACACACCACACCACACACACACACACACACACACACACACACACACACGCGCGCGCGCGAGAAAGAACGGCATCGCAGCAAACTCCCCCCATTCTAAGAAGCGAAATTTTTACTTTTTTTTGGAACCTGCTACTAATTTTATTTGTGCTTTCGATATATTGAGTTCCGGCAACCCGTGTCGATATATTGTCTGAATACAAGTTCGAATAAATATCTGAATTTGTATCGATTATACCGCGCAACTTTTATCAGGAACTATTCCAAATCAATGAACTCGCATAACGAAGTTTTTTTCCATACAATAACATTCATCAATCAATTCGCATTGTTACGGAGCAATTTCGAGAAAATCATTGTGTTTTTTTTCAAATGTCAGTACAGCTAGTGTCCCATGGATTTTTAAAAAGAATCCCAGAACACTTCGATAGTACAGAATCTGATTATTCTCCATAATTGGACTAGATGTAACCAGTGGCCCCTTTGCTGGGATTTTTGTGGTCGCTTTTGCCAGACGTTGCCAGTAAAACCCCAGCACTGGGCCAATGTTGGCATGTTTATCGGGGCAAATTCCATTACATGTAATTGGAATAACAAGGAAAATGTTGGAACAGAAAAGCAAAGGGAGAACTAAAGTGGATCTGCGCGAAGCTCGTTAGGGTGCACCTTGACGAATGGACAGGGAAGTAAAACTTTCGCGAAGGGCTGAAGTCCAAAATGACAGCAAGGAAAACAAAATGGCCAAGTAAGTCAATAATTTATTTCTCCTTTTCGTGTGTTTGTTATTTATTTACTATGACAAAAACTCGAGGACAAATTAAGTACGGCGAATTTGACCAAAAAAGAACCGACCGAGTCAAGCATTTTCTGTCTCTCCGTGTTTTCTGTTGTTCTTATTTCATTAACCTGATGACTGGGTAGAAATAAAAAGAAAATGAGCGCGGAACCGAACGAACCGAAGCAAACGGTGCGTGCTTCACGTACAAAAATGGCCCATAGAAAGCGGATGGGATCGATTGAGGGGTGGCAAAATGGGGGAGAGGATTGGGCATCTGTTTTGTTCGTGTTTTTGTTTGGATCCTCGGGCCGGATTTTCTGGGTGTACACAGCGTCTAATCTAATTTTCCGTTCGAAGAGGTGCGCGGAGAAGGTGATTGGAGGGTGAATTGGGCCTGAATGTCTTCATTTGACCTCATTTTGTGCTTCTTTGGTAAATGCCGGAGTGCGGCGGACCTGTTGGTGTTTCATTATGTCCGCTTTGATTGCATTATTGGCGTGCGCTTGAGTGTGGTCGTTGCAAACTCAGTATTCTGGGTCAGTTTTCATCCTGTTGAAGTTTTGGGCAGGGTGACTATGTGTGCCTGTACCGATGCGCAATAGACGATTTTCAGAAATAACTCCGTCGGGTTTGTATGGGGTGTGATAGAGTGAATACCCTTGCTTTTCCTCTCACAAATAACTTCACACGTGCTCCTGTCCACGTGTTTCCGACACACCCCTCGCTAGTGATTGGCCCCTCCAATGTTTGTCAGAGTGAAAAGCAAGAGCATTCACTCTTTCACAACCCATACAAACCCGACAGAGTTATTTTCGGAATTCATCTATTGAGATTTTGCAGCTTTATCCGCCTCGAGCTGTTGTCTTTCTGTTGCTTTTCTTAGGTTGTTATTTGGTTTGTTGAAGTTTCTTGTTTCGAGAACCCACGGGGTCATACGAGATCGATTGAGCATCGATCTTGATTCTCTGTGTTTTTCTCTCTAAAAAAAAAAAGTCTTTTTAAAAACTATTCACATTTAGGGCAAATTTTAAAGATAGAAGGTTTCTAAAAAAATCGTTTGAAGTCGGTAATTTAAATCGTATTTTAAATCTTAATCTCTTTCAAAAAGTTACCCAAACAAATCTTATATGGGGTTACGTCAGGGAGTTGCCTTTCGTCCTCCGATCTATCACAACTTTTAGCTGTGTAACTGTGGACTTTGTCTTTGTGCCTGTCTGTGTGTGAGTGTGTCTGCACATCCAAATGTGTGAGTGTGTCAGCACATCCAAATGTGTGAGTGTGTCAGCACATCCAAATGTGTGAGTGTGTCAGCACATCCAAATGTGTGAGTGTGTCAGCACATCCAAATGTGTGAGTGTGTCAGCACATCCAAATGTGTGAGTGTGTCAGCACATCCAAATGTGTGAGTGTGTCAGCACATCGAAATGTGTGAGTGTGTCAGCACATCGAAATGTGTGAGTGTGTCAGCACATGCAAATGTGTGAGTGTGTCAGCACATCCAAATGTGTGAGTGTGTCAGCACATCGAAATGTGTGAGTGTGTCAGCACATCGAAATGTGTGAGTGTGTCTGCACATCCAAATGTGTGAGTGTGTCAGCACATCCAAATGTGTGAGTGTGTCAGCACATCCAAATGTGTGAGTGTGTCAGCACATCGAAATGTGTGAGTGTGTCTGCACATCCAAATGTGTGAGTGTGTCAGCACATCCAAATGTGTGAGTGTGTCAGCACATCCAAATGTGTGAGTGTGTCAGCACATCCAAATGTGTGAGTGTGTCAGCACATCCAAATGTGTGAGTGTGTCTGCACATCCAAATGTGTGAGTGTGTCAGCACATCCAAATGTGTGAGTGTGTCAGCACATCCAAATGTGTGAGTGTGTCTGCACATCCAAATGTGTGAGTGTGTCAGCACATCCAAATGTGTGAGTGTGTCTGCACATCCAAATGTGTGAGTGTGTCTGCACATCCAAATGTTTTACTTTGGACAGATACTGCTCGAGGTATGTTTTTTCTTCTTTAAATCTCGCCCGTTTCTGTTGTGTTCTTTTAGTTTGATTTCTGTTATATCTCTTCTTCCTTTTGACAGGGAAGGGAGTGAAAAGAACAGGATCGAGCGAGCGGGCAGGGGTTATTTGCCGGGACTCCAATATGAAAACTGTATTATTTCCTGAAACGTCTTCAGCATTAATCTGTGTAGCAGATGACTAGAGAAACACACACACGTACACACACAAGCACGAGCACGCATGTACGCACACACGCTCGCACGCACGCGCGCGCACGCACGCACACACACACACACACACACACACACACACACACACACACACACTCTACCGCCTATTTGTAAAGCTCGCCGAAAGAAGCGTGAATAGCCTTCCAGCAAAAGGAAATACATGTAGCTTTTATTTTTTAAATTCTTCTTCTGCAAAAAGAATTCTCAACATATTGTGACAGCCATGTCATTTTCTACAAGGTTCAATTGAATATCCGGCTATCGTCTTTCCATTTTTTTATTGCGACTTTGCGTGTCAGATACCGGCCATTGGAGAATACTAACTTGTTTTCTTTTTTCAAGTTTCTTGTCTTTGTTCGCCAATCTTTTATTTGGGTGGATGCGGAGGATATTTTGTTTGAAATTTGCTTTGCCATGTTAAAGACGCCGGTTGATGGCCGAAAAGGTCTGTCACAGTTGATGGTAGAGCTGTATGTTTACTGCAGCTATGTTGACATTTTCAGGATAGCTGATGAGGTTGTGAGCGTTTAACTTTGTTAATCATTCACACATACAAAGAGAATGGCGGTTGGATGACTTCTGTGGTGGTGTGCACGACAAAGTACCAACCTGATGGATGAGAACCCAGCACCTTGTTCGGATTGAAGTCTCGAACAAATCTCTATTTCAAACTCTTCGACACAGCGCTTGGTTCCAACTAAGTCGGAATCTTTACGATGCAATGCAATGCAACGCAACACAATGCAGTGCAATGCAAGGCAAGACAAGAAAAGACAAAGACAACGTTATCATTTCTCTTCTCTCGTGTACAGCACCTCCGCTCGTTATGTCGATATAGGGTTTTGACTTGTTCAGAAATGTGCGGTGAAAAATACGGGTAATTAAGATGTACACGCCAATCATAATTATTACTCCGTAATACGTGTTCGTATTCTCATGCGAGGGGCACGACTCTTTTATTCCGACGACCCTATGCCCACATCTCTGCTCTCATTTTCTGTGTTCATTCTGTTGGTGCCCAAAGAAAAAAATCCATGCTAATGTATAATAAAAATAGACATTTTTATCTTAATGAATATGATTCTTTTCTTTTGAAAATAAACTGCAAAATACAAGAAGTTAAATGCCCCCGCTCTCACACAGAAATGGACTCGTCGGCGAAGAGCGTATATCCGACTGGCAGCTGTGCGTGAGGGTAAGGACCCCACAAGTCGGTCAATATCAAGGGCCTCTTCTTCTTCCTGTCTCCTGACTGATTCGATAGAGAAAAAGAGTCTCCAGTCAATAAAACGAGGAACCGCTTGTTTCTGGTCGGAGTCAGCGGTGGGATTTATTGATGATCCCGCGAGTGGAAGAGTCCGTGTGTTTACGGTGGTTTCACAGCGGGCATGCTTTGGTTTGACCTCGTTTTTTCTTTCAGAAAAAAGAAAGAAGTAAAATGCGTTTCCCAAACTGTTGACAGTGACATTTTTGATTTACTAGAAAGCAAAATATATGTTATGCCACGTCAAGAGACGTTTATGTTCAGGAATTCTCGTACTCATTTTCTGTAGCTCGGTAAGATTATCTTCACTTTCCTCTTGCGGTAATAACAAAATGTCAGCAGCTTGAATACAAATCTAGAATATCACTAGCACTGTCCATTGAACTATCTGTGCTGAAATGGGCGCATCTTTAAACTCAATCATGTTTTTGACCGGCTACGTGCAGTGACTTGATTTATAATGTCGTTGCGCAAGGGAGACAACGAAATCAATACACGTGACCTAGTTTTGAGTTCATGCGCTTTTCACATTTCTGTCTTAGTGCAGTGAAGAAGTTTAAAATGTTGCTGCTTTTAAAATGCAGAATATCACAGTCCACTGCTTGGGAAACTAGCTATATGTTTTGGAATGTGCGCATCTTGAAATGAATCAGGTTTTTAGACCTTCTCGGTGCAGTGACTCAATTTTTAAAATAACGTGCGTAATGAGGACAACTGAATCAATGCACGCGACCTAGTTTTGAGTTCTTGCGTTTTTGAGATTTCTTTGTCCGTGCAGTGAAGGAGTTCATAATGTTGCTGCCTTTAGAATATTCATTTGTTTCTGTGCAGTAGATCAATAGTCTTTGTCTTTGGCAAACCAGCTAAGCGATTCAGTTCATGGATTTTTTTGTTCCCTTCCGGACTTCAGCGTTTATAAATGATAAACTTCAATGTGTACAACATTGTATTAGGGGAAAGGGAGGGGGGGGGGGGAGAGGGGTCGTTCGAAGATTTTTTTGAAATTTGGACTCGCCATGGTTCTGATTAGACTGACACACCATTTTCATCTCTCGAGTGAAAAACATCGAACCAACGGTGATTTTTTGTTCATGTCCACATCCTCACAGAGCCATCATTCTTTTTAGCATAGAGGTCACAAACTCACAGTCGTTAATTCATTATGTGAAGAGAATTCAGTCAATCGTGAACGGCTACAAATGAGTTCGGCTAACATAAACGAATTAATCTCCTTACTTGTCAGGAATTTGGGGTAAACACAATCTCGAGGCTTCGACACAGGAGACAATTTTGCTGAATCTGAGCGTTATAATCAGATAAATCATCTTAGTGGTGTCAGAATTGCCAACTATTACCATTAAAGGTGTCAAACCTGCTTGATGGGTTCTCTCTCTCTCTCTCTCTCTCTCTCTCTCTCTCTCTCTCTCTCTCTCTCTCTGACTCAACCCCATCCAAACATGTTTGCAGGTTTGGGAAATCTTCAAATTCACATTGTTATTAGGGAATATGAATCCTCTTTCTCTCTCTCTTTCTATGTGTGTGTGTGTGTGTGTGTGTGTGTGTGTGTGTGTGTGTGTGTGTGTGTGTGTGTGTGTGTGTGTGTTTGTGAAATCTCATCCGCGTGCATTTCTCGGCGTCTATGTTGTGAGGAAAGGAAAAGGGGTTAAATAATTTAACACAAATAAATCGAGGCTTATATGCGCGCGTGGGGAATATCACCTGTATTACACTCCAAGGCCTTTCCTATTTGTATCGTTGTCACTAACTTGTGCGATTGCGTGTCTGCAGTAGCTGTATTGCCACGGGAAAAGTTGGGATTCCACAGATTACCCCAACATGTAATCAAGGATGAAAAGAGAAATCAAGACGATTACAGTGCCATCCAGTGCACAAGATCCTACCACAACTAATGACGCCCAATTCTTCACGAACATCGAGGCATTATAACAGCGCCGCAGCAACAACTAGGGATGTAAGTAACGCGCAAAGAGGGGTCACAATGAAAATTACAGTCTGGGATTTCCACTCAAAACACAGCCGTTTTCAATTTGAGTAACTCGGCGCTCAAACGTTTATTTAAAGGTGTTCCTTGTGTGGTCACATAATTACAACCCCCAACCTTAATGTACAGTTCTTGGGGCGATGAGAGACAGTATTCTTGTTAGACAGTATCACTTTAACCACGCTTTTCAGACGTAGAGACCCATCCAATGTGTTGTAATAAAACTGGTGAAACGCAACATTGCTGACCTAGAAGCTCGATCGATTTGTGCCGCAAACTGTATTTCCTGTTGCAAGAATATAGACATTTTATCTTCCTTTTGACGCAGATCGTTTATTTAGCTGCATATTTAACCAGATTTTTACCAAGACAATCATGCGCCACTCGGTTCCAAGTACGCTACTTTTGAATATAGTTGAGATTTGTCGACATCTTTTTGGCGCCTTTGTTTGCGTTCCGTGATGTGATTTGATGCGTGTCTTGTTGCGTGACGGGGAAATTTTATTATCCAGATGTATAAGGGTCTTTGTGTTTAATCGTCAAAAATCCCCTTTCCTGTTTGCTGCAGAAATAACAGCCCACGTTAAACTTTGTTCTCTAGAACACAGACGACTCTTTCGCACTTAAAACAGCGAAACAAAGTTTTTGGGTCTGCAGCATGAATACTGTAAAAAAAAAGAAGAAAAAAAAAAGAAATAAACCAAAAAAGAAATGTTAATGTACAAGTAAATGTCAGATGTCCTGACAACGTAGCCATAAAATGCTAAACAAGTGAGAAACCGAATGAATGAGTTCAGAAATGAAACGATTGAAGTAACGATTCATAAGTTCATCGTGTTGTACTCCTGTAGTCTTAGGTCCGGTACTGTTTGTCTTGTACACAACACAGCTATCCACCATCATCAACCACCATGCAGTCAGTCATCCGTCGCGATATAACCTTCGTGGTTGAAAACGACGTTAAACACCAAATAAATAAAGAAAGTCAGTCATGAAATGTTCGCAGACGATACACAGCTTCATCAATGACCTTGTTTCTTCCATACAAGACTGCGTTTCTGATGTAAAAGACTGGATGAATGAACACAAACTTAAACTTAACGAAGAAAAAACTGAAGCAGTTCTGTTTGCCTCTTCAACCTCTTCTTCTCGTCACAGTCTTCCATCTGCCATTCCATTAGGCTCAGCATCTGTCACATTCTCAGGGAAGGCCAGAGATCTTGGTTTCTACCTTGACTCTGACCTTTCCATGAGACATCATGTCACAAAAACATGTCAGGCAGCCTACCTTGAAATCAGGCGCATCAGCTCCATCCGCCACTTTCTCACTGAAGAAGCCATAAAAACCCTTGTCACTTCCTGCATATTGTCTCGTTTAGACTATTGTAATGCCCTGTTGATTGGATGTCCTTCGTTAGTTCAAAATACTGCAGCCCGCATCATCTTTAGGTCAAAGAAAACACAGCATGTCACTCCCCTGCTGTACACACTCCACTGGCTGCCGGTGGAACAGCGTATCAGGTACAAAGTCGCTTGTCTGTGTTTCAAGGTCTTCTCACACGGACCTTGTGTGTGCTTGACATTGTTAACATGTACACTTATGAAATAGACGATTTTTTGAAATAACTCCATTGGGTTTGTATTGGTTGTGAAAGAGTGAATGCCTTCGCTTTTTCTGTTAGGCCTAAAAAACAAAAAAAGGTGTGGTTACGTTAACCCGACTGTTAGGAAACGCTACCGTTGCTGAGCTTTGGTTCAGTTTTGTGTGTTGCGTGTAGTTGACTTATTTGTACTTTGTGGGAAAGTACCGATATTATATTTTGTAAACACAATATTTATGCTTGGACGAGAATGCAGGTGAACTTTCTAGTCCTGTCAAAACAAGTTGTTTACCATGCTGTTTTAGTCGTGAGTTCGTGGCGTTCGTTCGGATTAAGTGTGTCGGCGCTTTTGATGTACGTCAGAGAGAATGTCGCTAGTTTAGTCCATGCACGGCTCGTATAATGTAGTTGTATCGTGTTCGGTCTGGAATATTCTCGAGATTGAGTATTTACTATATATGCCAGCGCGATTTGAATGTTAAAAAAAGCTTCTATTTGAGTTCTGCTAGTTGTGCAGTTGTATGTATTGAATGCTGAATAAATCCTCGAACTCAATTTGACGAGTTGTTTTCTGTTGCTGCGAAGACGGGCGACGTAGAATAAAAGAACACAACTATACGGCATTTGAGAACTTGTGGCAATCTCAAGTGTCGTGTAACAATTGGGGGCCAAGCCAAGGATCTACGTTTAACGCCAAGGGTTTTCCAGTAACAAGGACCAGTGTCAAGACAGTCACAGGAGGTAGCCATCAATCGGGTGTATCCTGAGGGATCAGTATTGAGACTACAGAACCGTGGATTCGGTGTGACTGGTGAAGAGTTTGGTAATCGCCGCAGCTCGGTACGGTGAGCGACGCCGGAGTGTATCGGGATTACAGAGGTTAGCTGCCGTTTGGACGAGACGGACTTCGTCGCGGAGCTAGTGCATTAATACTACGAAATACGACTGAGGTACGTCGTGTACGTATCGTGAGCAGAGTGCGCCGTCACGTTAGACGAGGAGGGTGGCAGCCTGCGTCTACGAAGGTGAACAGCGACGAGAGAAGCATCGGAGGTGCAGTAGAGACTGTGTTCTTTAGAAGACTACATTCGTCTACGTTCGGGGCTGTGAAAGAATACAGACGAACGCACCGGAAAAGACCAGAATGGCTGAGTTCTGGGCAAAAGGAATTGAACTGGGACTAAAAGGCAAGCAGTTGACGGAGTTCGTCGAGTCCCAGACACGACTGCTGGCGCAGCGTGAAGAAAGACAAGCGCAGCGTGAGCGAGAAGAAAAAGAAAGACAAGCGCAGCGTGAGCGAGAAGAAAAAGAAAGACAAGCGCATCGTGAAGAAAGACAAGCGCAGCGTGAGCGTGAAGAACGACAAGCGCAGCGTGAGCGTGAAGAAAGAGAAAGAGAAGCACAGCGTGAAGAAAGGAAAATGGAGCTGAAACGCGTAGAGCTCCAGATAGAAATGGAGACCAAGCGCTTAGAGCTTCAGACAGAAATGGTGCGTGTTCAAAATGAGCACGCGGCACCACGCCAAAGAGATAACCAGCAGCAAATGCTACACAGGGCACCGAAACTTCCAGGATTCGCTGACGGGAAGGACCAGATCGACTGCTACCTTGCAAGATTCGAGAGGTTCGCTGAGAGTGCTAGATGGCAGCGCGACGACTGGGCGATTCAACTCAGCGCACATTTGACTGGGGCAGCACTTGAGGTCTACACTAGACTCTCAAACGATGACGCCAGAGACTATGATGTACTGAAGGAAGCTCTGTTGCGTTGCTACAACTTCACTGAAAGGGGCTACCGTCAACGCTTCCGCGAATGCCAGCCATTGTCTGGAGAGACACCGAGCCAGTTTGTGGAGCGCCTGTCGTCATACCTGCAGAAGTGGGTGGAGTTATCAGGTGAAGAGCAGTCATACGAGAGTCTGCGGGACTTGATCGTGAAGGAGCAGTTCCTTAATGCCTGCCCGAAGGACCTGGCGACCCGCTTGGAAGAGCAAAAACTGCGGGGTTTGAAGGACATTACTGATGCTGCTGAGCGTTATCTCATTGCTCATGGAAGGACCCTGGGGACGTCAAAGTCATCGAATCCTTTCCAGAAGAGCGGGAACCAGGGAAACCAACCTGCCAAGGGACAAACTGAGTCCGCACCATCATCCAATGAAGGGCAGAACATAACGTGTTTCCATTGCAATGCCAAGGGTCACCGAGTCGCCAACTGTCCCCAAAAGAAAAATAACGGACATGTCAATGACAAAGCGCAAGAACATCGACGGAGATATTACGACAACAAGAGGCAAACGAGTGGCTCGAACCAACAAGTATGTGCGAGCAGCGTCATACTCCCAAGGGCTGCCGAGCAAGTGGATACACCATCGGACGTGGAAGAATGTCTATCTGATGGCCAGCTTCTACTCGCCAATGGCAAGTCAATCTCTGTCGTTGCCAGCGCAGCTGTGTCAGTGTCGAACATGCCCGTGTCGAAGGGATTTGTTGAGAAGCAGGAAGTGACTGTTCTCAGAGATTCGGGCTGCAATGGGGTCATCGTCAAAGAGGATCTGGTGCCAACAGAGAAGTTCACTGGTGACTTCAAGTGGACGCTCATGGCTGACAGCAAATGCGTGAAGGCACCAGTGGCAAAGATCCAGATAGATACTCCATACTTCACCGGAGAAGTTGAGGCCGTCTGCCTGAAGAAGCCCTTGTACGATCTATTAATTGGGAACATTGGGGGTGCGAGACGTCCTGATGACCCTGATGTCGAATGGAGAATGGGCTCAGCTCAGCCTGCTGTTGAGGAGGAAGACCCACTGCCATTCGCGAATGAAGATATCAGCGAACTGTTACGAGATGACAGAGCAACTGTGCATCGCCGCGACCAGCCGCAGGTTGTAAGCGCTGTGACGACCAGAGCCCAGGCGAAGAAGGACAAAACAACTACGCCACTCAGGGTCACCAACAGCTCTGCAACTGCTGTCGTGGACAGGGATCAGCTGATTCAGCTACAGGAAGCTGATTCGACCTTAACAAAGTACAGGAGTCGTCCTGTCAAGGAGATGACTAAGGGCGAAGGCACTGTGCAATTTGAAGTGAAGGCCAAGATTCTGTACAGAGTGTTCCAGCACGCGAGAGTCAACGGTGGGAAGCCATTACGTCAAGTTCTGGTGCCTCAACCACTTAGGCGCCAGGTGATGGAGGTGGCCCACGACTCTATTATGGGAGGTCACCTGGGGGTCAAGAAGACATCGGACAGAATCCAGGCTGCGTTTTACTGGCCAGGACTGCATGCAGATGTGACTCGATTCTGCCGATCGTGCGATATTTGCCAGAAAACCATACCTCGAGGAAGGGTCCCGAAAGTGCCGTTGCAGAAGATGCCTTTGATCGACCGACCTTTCAAGAGGGTGGCCATTGACCTCATCGGCGAGATCAAACCGCCAAGTGAAGCGGGTCATCGTTGGGTACTGACCCTGGTAGACTATGCAACCAGGTACCCAGAAGCCGTGCCTCTGAAGAAAATTGACACCGAGACTGTTGCCCAGGCACTTGTGGACATTTTCAGCAGAATTGGGGTTCCTGAAGAGATCCTCACAGACCTGGGGACACAGTTTGTCTCTGAATGCATGGAAGAGGTCAACAGGCTGCTGAGCATTCGTCACTTGACTACGACACCCTATCACCCGATGTGCAATGGGCTGGTAGAAAAATTCAATGCGACGCTGAAGTCCACGCTGAAGAAACTATGCAGTGAGCAGCCAAGGCAGTGGCATCGCTACATCAATGCCTTGCTGTTTGCATACAGGGAGGTGCCACAAGAGTCCACTGGATTCTCCCCGTTCGAGCTGATGTACGGGCGGACCGTGAGAGGCCCGATGCAGATACTAAAGGAATTGTGGACGAAAGATGTGGACACACCTGAAGTGAAGAACAGTTACCAGTACGTGTTCGAGTTGCGAGAGAAACTGGAGGAGACTCTCGAGATTGCGAGAGAAAACTTGAGAAAGTCTCAGGATAGCGGAAAGCACTACTACGACCGCAAAGCCGTAAACAGGAAGTTTACACCAGGTAACAAAGTGCTGATACTGCTTCCCACTGATCACAACAAACTACTGATGCAGTGGAAAGGCCCATACGAGGTTGAGGCCGTGGTAGGGATCAACGACTACAAGGTGAATGTCGGCAAGAAGTCCAAGATCTACCACGCTAACCTCCTGAAACTGTATGTGGAGAGACCTCCGGAAGCAGTACAGGTCGCAGCAAGTGTGGAAGAACCAGCCGAACTAGACGAGTTCGACGGCGAGGAACTACTGGAGTTGGGAGATCTCCACAAGAAAGAGGGAGTGGATGACGTCAAGTTAGGACCTGACCTGACAGAAGATCAGCAGAAGGAGCTGCATGATTTTATGGGCGACTTCACCCATAGGTTCTCTGATGTTCCAGGCTCTACGTCCTTGGTCGAACATGAAGTCCACCTCACATCTGACGTTCCTGTTCGCTCAAAACCATACCCTATCCCGTTTCAGGCTCGGGAATCCTTGAAGAAGGACATCGACAGCATGTTGAAGATGGGGGTCATCCGTGAGTCATCATCCCCTTACTCATCTCCCGTTGTTGTTGTCAAGAAGAAAGACGGTACAAACAGGGTATGCATTGACTTCAGGAAAGTCAATAAGATCACCGTGTTTGACCCTGAACCAATGCCGACGGCAACTGATCTATTCCGACAGTTAACCGGCAGTAAGATCTTCTCAAAGATCGATCTCAGCAAGGGATATTGGCAGATTCCTGTGCGCGAAGAGGACATACCAAAGACCGCCTTTGCAACTCCAGACGGAACGTATGAGTGCCTGCGGATGCCTTTTGGCATGGTGAACAGTGGTGCTACCCTGAAGAGGGGAATGCGAAAAATGCTCAAAGGAATGAAGAATGTTGTGTACTACTGGGATGATCTGCTAGTCCACACGGAGACCTTTGAGGAGCATCTGGAGACTTTGAGGGAATTGTTTTCCCGCCTGACAAAAGCTAATCTGACCGTGAGACCCAGCAAGTGCATTTGGGGGACCGACAACGTTGACTTCATAGGTCATTCACTGAAGGAAGGTCAAAAGGGGCTTTTGTTGGAAAACGTCACCAAGATCCTCAATGCGCCACGTCCTGAAACCAAGAAGCAGGTGCGATCCTTCCTTGGATTGGCTGGGTACTACAGAGAGTTCATTCCAAACTTCGCCGCCATAACGGCGCCTTTGTCGGACATGACCCGAAAAGGATGCCCCAACCGAATACTCTGGGGACCAGCTCAGGAGAAGGCATACCAGACCGTGCGCGACCTGATGTCACGAGACCCGGTGCTACGCCTTCCTGATACTGCCAAAGAGTTCATCTTGCGTACAGACGCATCGGACGAAGGGATCGGCGCCATGCTGATGCAAGAGCATGGAGGTAAACCGTTTCCGGTCAGCTATGCCAGCAAGAAGCTGTCAGGAGCCGAGAAGAACTACTCGACCATGGAGAAAGAGTGTTTAGCCATCGTGTGGGGAATCAAGAAATTTGAACTCTACCTCCAAGGGGTGAAATTCGTGCTTCAGACTGATCACAAACCCCTCACCTACCTGAACTCTGCAAAGTTTGTAAATAATCGTATCATGAGGTGGGTGATGTACTTGCAGAACTTTGATATGCGAGTGGAATCGATCAAGGGTTCAGACAATGTTGGAGCAGATTTTCTCAGCCGAGTATGTGAGTAAAACTGTGTTCATTCTCCAACAGACTAATGTACATACCTGGATTTCAATCTGTTATGTATACATAATATGTGTACAGGTAGCGTTTCAATGATTGAAAGAAATTAGGTAAATTTCTTCTGGTGTTGGGGGTAATGTTAGGAAACGCTACCGTTGCTGAGCTTTGGTTCAGTTTTGTGTGTTGCGTGTAGTTGACTTATTTGTACTTTGTGGGAAAGTACCGATATTATATTTTGTAAACACAATATTTATGCTTGGACGAGAATGCAGGTGAACTTTCTAGTCCTGTCAAAACAAGTTGTTTACCATGCTGTTTTAGTCGTGAGTTCGTGGCGTTCGTTCGGATTAAGTGTGTCGGCGCTTTTGATGTACGTCAGAGAGAATGTCGCTAGTTTAGTCCATGCACGGCTCGTATAATGTAGTTGTATCGTGTTCGGTCTGGAATATTCTCGAGATTGAGTATTTACTATATATGCCAGCGCGATTTGAATGTTAAAAAAAGCTTCTATTTGAGTTCTGCTAGTTGTGCAGTTGTATGTATTGAATGCTGAATAAATCCTCGAACTCAATTTGACGAGTTGTTTTCTGTTGCTGCGAAGACGGGCGACGTAGAATAAAAGAACACAACTATACGGCATTTGAGAACTTGTGGCAATCTCAAGTGTCGTGTAACACCGACCTACCCTATTTTTAGGGGCCGACCCTATAACTTTTTATTACATTTGTCAAAAAACACACACAAAAACAAGAAAACGAGTGCAGAAAACGCAATGAAAGCGAAATCGCCCGAGTCGCACACTTATTTCCCTGTCAAGTAGGTTTAATTTGTACACATTACAAAAAAAAGTTTAAAAAAAAAAGTGATTGCCTACCTTCCTACCCTATTTTTTTTGGCTATGTTACCGTAACCACACCTATTTTTTTTTTTTGCCTTACAAATAAATTCACACGTGCTCCTGTCCACGCGTTGCCGACAAACCCCTTGCTAGTGATTGGCCCCTCCAATGTTTGTCCGAGTAAAAGCAAGGATATTCACTCTTTTACAACCCATTCAGTCCTGACAGAGTTATTTTCGGAATTCGTCTATTACATGGACACAGTTGGACACACGGACACGTTATATTGATATTCAGTTTGAGATAACCATCTTCGCGTGCGCTGGGCAATTTTGACAAAAATTAGCTTGAGTCATCAATAATTTATCCTGCAAGTTGTTGTCCTATTTAGATGTCGTATTTTCTTGTTTCTTTGAAGCCGCCGCCATCCGCTGCCATTGCCGTTGCCATTACAATCGTTTGTAACTATGCCCATGCCATGGGTATCTTTATCAAATGAGACATTGGGCTATTTTAAAATGTCACATGCATTTACAGCGCTTCTGTGTCCATGGGAACTTCAATGAAACTGTTTCTGGTGTTTGAACATCAAGAAATGTTTTGAAGTCTCAATTACAAATGGAATTCTGAAGTCTCAATTCCTAAGAGAATTCTGAAGTCTCAATTCTTACGTGGATTCTGAAGTCTCAATTCCTCCGTCAGTTCTTTAGTCTCAGATCCTACGTCAATTCTTTAGTCGCAATCTCTTTGTTAATTCGTCAGTCTCAATTCCATCGTCAGGAGGATTTTGCAAGACATGTGAAGTTTATGACTCCGTTTTCTGTTGCCTGTTACCGTCATTACAAGCCAGTTGAAAGGACACCTTCTCAAATGTTACATTGATTGGAAACAATATATTGATTGGTGCTGTCACTTTGATTTTATTGGGTGATGAAGTGTCCGTTTGATTATGTTTTACTGCGAACATAGTTGGGTTTTGTTTTTGCTACACACATCACATTCACTTTTTTAAATCATCTTCTAACAGATAACCTTTCATTCTCACAACCCCCAGAATGCATTAGCGGCCATATTGTGCCGAGACGGTTCACCAATGTGCGTGTCCTGCATACATGAGACCAACCTTTGATAGAGTCATCAATCATGCATCCCATCAATTGTTATCGTTCTTTTTCTTTTCATGGTACTTAACCTTTTATTTGTTGCTTCAACCACGGTTGAGATCACCAGCGTAATGTCCACATACTGCATAGATTTCATTTACTTTTAGAGCAAGAGTTCATGTTGTTGTTGTTTGTTGGTTTGCGTCATATTGCACCGTCTTTTCAGTCGAATGTTTTGTTTTCGAACATTGACATTATTCTGTACTTCTTTGTTACGTATCAGTGGAGGTTGGCTTCAACTATGCCCAGAGACACTGACAAAATTATTCATCCAGTCCTGTTTGGGCTTCAGATATTTCAGTTTCTGAAATCATGCGATGATGCACATATCAAGGCGCGATCTTCGGTACTGGATGTTGCTTCTACCACGCTCAGAGACTATCGTCCTGTTTTAGCTATTTATTATTCATTCCGGCGCCCTAGTTTGGCTCCAGATCTTGAAATCATTGCCTAGCACAGATCGAGCGGGACGCTTCGCGCCATCGGTACAACTGGGTCGCGTGATCTGGCAAAGATCATCGATAAGCCGAAGTCTTCACTCGAGGTCCCTTAATGAAATGACAGTCGGGCTAAAGATAACTCTCTGCCCGGCCGGCCCCTGGATAGAGTCCTGCGATCGAAGTCAGCTTACCGCTCCTCCGCCAGACTTGATTCCGGATGACTTGGGCCTGATTGCAGTTATTCCATTCCAGGTTGGAGGGGGTGGAACGGGGGTGTGGGTGGTGGGGCCGCCCGAGGCGTTTGGGCACGGGCGGGGATGAGTGCGGGTGGAGGAAGAGCCGCGAGGGTGGGGTGGGGTTCTGGATCTGGATCTGGATAACCCGCCTGGGTTGGTGTTTGGCGGGTGCGCCACAGAAGCCGACGACGACTATCAACGTGACGTTTTTTGGGTGTGCGCATCTAAAAGAGTCTTAAAAGTTCACTGTACACAAGGTGGATATAGTGTACAACTCCAGCTGGTCTTCTTGCTGCTGTACTTGCGGTTTTAGTCCGTTTGCCCTAGAATGTAGGCTTTTCAAGCACAGTTAAAAAATGCTATGTTACAATGTTAAAAACTGGATAAAAACTACTGAGGCTCTCACACTGGTTTCTGCCCCCCTAACGCCGATGAGAAGGCGCTGGGCGTGGTCAAGGTGACGGTGGCTTCGCTCAAATTGTTCCACTCGATCACTGTCTTTATAAAGAACGAGTTCCTGTATTGATCAGTCTTTGAGGTAGGAGCTTTGAAACAGCGGCTGTTGTTGGTTGCCTGTCTCTGGAGGATGTTTTGGCTCTCATACCCCTCGTAGGCTTTAGGCTTGACTCGGTTGGGTAGGGTAAGGGCACAAAAGACGAAAGTACTATATAGCTATTCTGATGGACACGTGGGGGAATTCGGGGGCTGTGATTGGATGGTCTCTTCTGATCATCAAAGCATAATGCTACGGAAGTCGGCCATTTTATTCAATATCCAAAAGCATATTGAGAAAAATGGCCGACTTTCTTATCTCGTAACTCCACACTAAATACCCACTTCCCCTCTGAAGTATTGATGTACAGCCCATGGCACTAACATTCATGTAGTCGTTTATAACTGAGGATGAACAATTCGCTTCATGACGAGACAAGTATAAATGCCATTCACCCAAACTGAAATTGACTTCGCTGCCGTCTGCTCGCATTGTGGCGCCTGCGCAAAACTAATGCGCATAAGAAACGGCGTCTGCTATCAAAACCTGAGATCAACGCATCGACGCAAAAACTGTCCTTTTGTAAGTTTGGAACAACAAATCAAGGTCAGAACAGCTATATAATCGCTATTGTGTTTTCAGCGTAGCAATAGGGTCCGATATTTAGACTCGAACAAGTATAATGCGACTCGTCTTCGACTCGTCGGCATTATACTTGTCTCGTCTAAATATCGGACCCTATTGCTACGCTGAAAACACAATAGCTGTTAATCTGACCGAGATAGTAAAACATATACGTATGCAGTACAGAGTAGCAGAACATGGAAACTTCTTTTGCCTGATGTTTTTGTTCGGTGTCACGCCTCTTGCTCTGATCCGGGGGGATGGGGGGGGGGGGGGGTGCGGCGGCTGATAGCTTGGTTTTTAGATAACTGGTCTTGCGATCCTTTGGTCACGGGTTCGAAACCAGGCCGGGATGGACACGCATCATATGTATGTGCAGACTCAGCGACGATATCCATGTCCAAGCCCCGTGTCACCACATATGCACGTAAACAACCTCGGTCATTCTGCCATTAACGCAGGTGGCTGATTACACCTAAACACGCACACACCCTGGGTAGCGGTAGTGCGACTCTTCTTGTTGCTCGCGTTCCACCGGGAGGAAGCGACCTTAATTTCCCAGCAATGAGAAAATAACGAAATGGAAACGAAAATAAATGACAAGAAATCTCCAGCACGGAGGTGGCCTATACCAGTGATCGTGCTAGCCATATGTTTTCTTATCGTATATCTCTTTGCTAGAACGAACCCCGACCGCTATTACAATATCCGCTCATTCTGTCACACCAACCGGTCAAATCAATTTATTGCTGTTATTTCTAATTATACGGGGAAAACCAATCGAACGAAAAATTAACCGGAAGTTATGACCCAATACCGATTTTATTTCCAGTGAACGCGATATCTGCCAATATGGTTTAAAGGGAATATATCTAACAAAAATAACTGTCTGAAATCGCTCCAAGAGCTATACAGTTCAGCTTGGGGGTTGTTATTCTGTGACCACACACCAGGAACACCTTAAAATATACGTTTGAGCGCTGAGTTACTGACATTAAAAACGGCAGTATTTTGAGTAGGAATCCCAGAATGTAATTATCATTGTGAAGCAGTTTGCGGGACTCCTAGTTTTCGTCCTACCTTTTGATCATGAGCATTCCATTCGCTAAATCTAGAGATACAGATTTGAAATTGTGCCGAGAGCTACATAGTTCGCTTTAGGGGTTGAATAGAACACACACAGCGAAGGTTTTAGAATTAGTGTTTGAGCGTTGTATTTTTAAAATCTGAATGCTGTGTTTGATAGTCATAGCAGACCGTAATATTCTGCAACGTACATTTTGTTGTGTCTTTTATTCGAAGCGTTTTTGACCTGTATGACACGGAATTTGCATGCGTTAGCTAGACTGTAGGTTTGACTTCCTCAATTCAACGGTCTTAATCTGCTTAGAAGAATGGGTATCTATGAAAACTAAATAACTAATAATGACGACCGGAAGTCCTGACTCCTGACAGGAGAGCTGGACACGGCAAACTGCTCGCTGATGAAACTTCATTTAATTATTTGGCATAGTTTTGCAGCAGTTATGAGCAAATCATTGCAGGTGTTTCTAAATTATAGTACAGCGAATGTCCCTCGAATTTTTTAAAGTCCAAATCGTCAGAAAACTGTAAAAAATGGCGGCTTAGACAATATATGTTCAACGCCGTCATAGCAGTCAACCGCTGAATCGGTTTTTTTATTACGGCTATTTGGGTTTTCTCGCGAATAAGCTTGAAAAATAAATACTACCTACGAGGCGCGTTTACCCTAGCGTAGCATTCGTCTTTGTTATGCATCACGTTAGCTGAACTGCTCATCGTGTAACACATGGATTCACAGGGGGTGACGGACTTTTTCTGTTGAACGAACTCACAGATAACGTGTTTGTATTTAAGGGACCTACAGTTGATACGCGAAGGGGGGACACGGGGGGAGGGGGGGTGAACAGGTCTGCGTAGCTTTGAAATAAACTCTTCCTCCTACCCCTTCAGTCCCTCCCCTGTCTGACATGTTGTGATGGTGTCGGGCCTGCAGCAAGCAGCCCCTTGCCCTTGGTCAGCGATCTCCCTCCCCTGTCCGATATGTTGTGATGGTGTCGGGCCTGCAGCAAGCAGCCCCTTGCCCTCAGTCAGCGATAAGTGTTGTATCACTGTCAGCGGAAAGGACGCGATGGATGGATCCGCCGAGAGAGATTTCTTATCAATATACACTAGAACATTAAACACGCTCTTGGTTTATTTTTGTCAATAGCCGGAGCCCAGCAACAAGTCTTTTCGTTTGACATCCATGCCCATTTTGACCTCTCTTCTTCTTGCCTCTCTAGGTAAATCAGACACTTCCGCCCCCCTCCCCCCTCCCCAGATCTCACCATCCACCCATCCCCCTTCTCACCTACACCCCCCCTCCAGCCTATAGGCCCTTAGCCTTTTCATTGTTTTTAGTATGTATGGTCGGTGGTCGCGAAATGGTCGGTAAAATTCGCTTTTTTCCCCCCTCCCCGTCACGCCTCCCCAGTCTCACCCCCCCCCCCCCCCCCCCCCCTCGCCAGCAAAAACAAAATCACCTATCGAACAATCACTAGCACTGGTCTTTGCGAAAGTCACCGTTTAGAATTCCCCGTCTTTTCGTTCCCCCTGTCTTCCGCGTACTCCTTTTGTTTTTTGTCATTGCCAGCTGTTTGTCCTCTGTAGGTTTAGTGCATGCACCAGTTCTGCAGAAAGGGTAGAGCCGCCCTCAAAGGGACGGCACAGGAAGGCGTAGGCGACACTATAAGCTCGTCTTGTGTGTTGCAACCACGCGGGATTATTAGCTTAGTGGTCTCGTCACTGGAGCAGCTGAAAGAACAATCTCCTGTATACTATGTTGCAATAACAGTGTCTGGGGAGAATACCGCATTGCTTCCCCCTCTCCTTGTCTTCACGCCCTCCAGCCCCCATATTCCTCCCTTCTTCCTCATCTTTCCAATCCTGACCATTGCTTCTTTGACATCTTCTGCGCTTGTCTGGTAGATAGGCTCACCTCGATGTGCAATCCTCAGGTTTGTAGGGGAAAGGCTCCTAATATGGACCGGCTCCTAATATGGACCACCTCCTGTTCTGACAAACTAACGGCGCTAGAGCGCTGAAACAATTTCATTCGCTTTATTCACCCTCTCTGGATAAGTTGCACATGTCAAAACAGTTGCAGAAACACAAACCTGAAAACCGTTAGGATTTTTCGCTTTTTTTCACTTTTGGCAGCGTTCACTCTAAATTTGCCGCCTAAAACGGACTCGTTTCTGTCCACAGCCAAAGCTTTCATAACACAAAAATGGCTATATATGACAGCAAAGACAGTATTTGTTACATTTTAACAGTGTGTGCCCCGAGTTTCCACTGCAAACAAAAAATAATAGCAAAACCTCAAAGTATGTGCGAGTCCCCTAATATGGACCACCTTCAACAAATCGAAGAAAATAAAAACTAAAGGCAATTTTAATCAATTCATTAAGAAGCTTGCTGAAAATAACCTATAACTAGCCCTCGAGATTTAAAAAAAATATAACAAATAGTCTTTTTTGTGGAAGTTGATAATTTCACTTATTTTCACTCTGTTTTTGATAAGCTTCTTCAGTTTCCTGGTGTGCTTCAAATAATGCTCTCATCAATCCGAAACAGCTAAATCTAAAGCATATTTGAATTAGTCTGACTTGCACACTAAGTTGTATCATGTTATTTTGAAGATAGGGGGCTTTTTACAGTGATTCGCGAAGGCCATTTGGACCATTTGTGATTTTTTGTGTATTTAATTTTTGCTGAAGGTCTATCAAAGCTATTTCACTCTAATTAGGCCTAACGGTTAAACTAAGAGAGAAGGACTACCAACCACAAAATGAAACTTCTTCGCAAGAAAACAAGCTAGTTATCAGCAATAAACAAAAAGTAGTCCATATTAGGGGCCCTTCCCCTATTAATATATAGAGGTTACAACACGAGTGTTTTTTTTTTTAATATAGTTTGTATTTCAGTCAAGACCCAGCGGATGAATATCAAGGGACTCACGAGCCTCTGGCTTACTTCCCTTCTTTGTTGTCGTTAGTTAGTTTGTTAGTATATATAGAACGTCTCAGTGAGCACTCCTTCCTTGCTTTGATCACAATATGCCAGCTGCTTGGGATGGTTTTATCCTCAATTAATTGCATAATTATATAGGCTTATGTATCAGCAAAACGTGTCATCATACAGGCAGTTCAAAGACCACATTCCATCAATATCGCTTCAATATATAATTGTTGTCCTGTGTCCTGAAAGTTTCAAATTGTTAGTGCAAAAACATTTTGAAGGGTTAAGAACTCAACACTCTGATGTTTTAAAGATTGAAGATTAAAGGACTTGAAGGACTCACCACTACAAGAGTTTTAAGAGTGAAGATGACAGGTTTTGAAGGACTCAGTGACTGTCTCCAATCCCTAAATGGCCAACCAGGGTTTTCAGTTCTCCCCGTCTTAGTTACCTCCACCTCCCACGCCTACCCCGTGGTGGTCTCAACAGTTAGTTGTCTGTGGTGGAACGGACCTCAACAACATATTAAAAGTTGCAGTCCTCCTACGGGTTGAATTACTGGTACTGGCCCTCCCACGCGCCACGTCACTGGCCTCGTCTACTCAATTAGCAAGATCTAAATGTGGCACCTTTCACCACGTGTACGGGAACGTGTACGGGTAACGTCATCAAATCTAGCTTTTACGTCATGCGTTTGCCAAGATCTGCAGTCTTGGTGGGAGCAAAACAACGTATGATTTTGGAACATTAGAGAAAGAAAGGGAGTCACGGGTGACGCAATATCTACACGTACGCGTACAGGTCTTTGCTACACGTCCGTGCATCTAGAACACTGTATTATCTGGGTTGGAACGAACCTCAGCCGGTTATACTGTTTAAAGTCGCTGTCCTCTTAAGGGTTAACGTACTGGTATGGCCAGCCCCACAAACTACCCTCTCGCTGCTTAGTTAACCAAAAAGAGATTCCTGGATTAACGAGAGTCGAGCGGAAAATGGACAGCGAGATTCGTGGATTAGCGAGATTTAGGCGGAAAATAGGCTGCGTCGCGGCTGAATTGGAAAAAGCATTACAGAGGGGTTATGAGCCGAGTGTTCCCGTGATGAGCCAGGGTAGGAAAGTTAATGGCATAGTTAGTCCGAGGTCGTGAGCTGAATGCGGAATTAGGAAATAATGTTGGTATCATTGTTGCACTAAAGCTTGGAAACGAGAGGGGGCAAGCTCTACACTTTACTGCACGGGCGTGTTAAAGGAGCTGTTCGACGCCCGTGGCTATATAAACAATGTTGCTCACATGGAGGGAACAAGAGTGAAAACAAGTCGCATAAAGCGCAATCAATACGTTTGGTCAATCTCTGGGCCTTGCAGAAAAATGTGTCTTTGTTCATGGCCGCAGCGGCTTTTATTAATCCATCAAAAGTCCGCCCCTGATCTAAAGTCCCTGGTTTCCATGGCAACAATGCATGAATGCGGCATTTGGATCATTAACCACCCACCGTATTCGCAAGATTGTGCACCCTCAGACCATCATTTGTTTCAAAAGATGAAGATCGAAGTACCTCTTGGGTGTACACTACGAAATGAGCAATGACGTTATGTGTGCCGCTGAGGACTTTCCACGGTTGTAAAACATAGAGGTTCTGAGGAAAATGTGGAACACGTGTGTGAAGGTACGAGCTCGGGGACTATGTTGAAAAGTAAACGTCTTCTTGTTTTGTAAGTCAACTCCTTCCTGGTCGGGCCCAGAACATTTAATTTTGCCGTCGTCTTTTTTGTATCTTTACTTCCTCGTTGAAACCTTTACACAATTTGATAAAACTTTGAAAGTTATAACTTAGAAATGGCCATATGTATTGCCGCCTGAAGAAAGTTTCCCAATACAATTCCGGTGACATGAATTATTATACGTTGCGCTTGTCCCTTGTGAGTGGGTGGGTTGTTTGAAAAAAAACCACCACCAACCCAACCCCAGTAACATTCTTCATTTTCTTAAGCCTGCCATTCCAGGTCATTGTGTTTTAGTTGTGTTCGCGAAATCTAATTTAAACATTGCTTCAGTCCCTAGAGCACCATAGGAGGTATATTCCGGCAGATTGAGCACGTTCGCTGAATTTTGTTTCAAAATATTTTTGGTAACTAATTCACGATCGATCTGCCAAGGATACGGGGGAGTAAAAAGGAGAGAAGTTCTTGTGTACTTCTTTAGCGTGTCTTTCATGCATGTTTCGTCATTCTGCTTCCTTGCTTGTTGCATTCTGCGAAAAGGCTAAGGGGCCATGACCGCAGTCAGTCATTTTTTTTTTTACGGATAGATTAATTCGAGCTCTAAAAATGTTGAATAATATTTTTTTTATACATCATATTGACACCCACTTTTGATGTTCGAATAGTGGATTCCGGTTGCATTCTCTTCTCCATAAAAAAAAGACTGTAAGTGATATTTTTTTCGAAGTCTGTCCGACCAACCAACCGTAAGCATTATACGTTTTTTAAAACACATGTTGATATGCAAAATGAATTTTTAGTTAACAGAGCACTATTTGTTTTTGCATTAGGCACAAAAAAAAAACAAATAGGTGTGGTTACGGTAACATAGCCAAAAAAAATAGGGTAGGAAGGTAGGCAATTACTTTTTTTTTTCTTTTCTTTTTTTTCTAATGTGTACAAATTAAACCTACTTGACAGGGAAATAAGTGTGCGACTCGGGCGATTTCGCTTTCATTGCGTTTTCTGCACTCGGTTTTTTTTTGTTTGACAAATGTAATAAAAAGTTATAGGGTCGGCCCCTAAAAATAGGGTAGGTCGGGTTACCGTAACCACACCTATTTTTTTTTTAGGCCTTAGTAATCTGATAAAGCAACAACAGTTGTTCACCATCTTGATTGGTGTAGCATCGTGCAAGAAGCTGCTGACACACGGAGAAAAGAAGCACACAGGGGAGAAACGTCAAGGTCTTAAGGTCGACCTGAATCGCTCTGTCAGAGACTGATGAAAGTGTTTTCTCTAGAGATGGAACCTGCTCCCTGGCTGTTTCGTGAGACAAGCCAATTCTGTAGACCAGTGAAAGGATTTTCTTTCCAATTTCCTGGACGTCATAGCCTAGATGACTCGTTTGTTCGAGTTTGCAGTTGTCGCTGAACACGAGACGACGTTAGAAGCGTAGCTTGGGTGTCAAATATTGAAGAACTTTTCGCATCCCATACAACCAGAGAGAAATCAGTGCAGAGGCGCATGCTAACGCGGGTGTGTGTGTGTGTGTGTGTGTGTGTGTGTGTGTGTGTGTGTGTGTGTGTGTGTGTGTGTCTGTGTCTGTGTGTCTGTGTGTATGAGAGAGAGAGAGAGAGAGAGAGAGAGAGAGAGAGAGAGAGAGAGAGACACACACACACACACACACACGCACACACACACACACACACACACACAGACAGAGAAAGAGAGAGAGAGAGAGAGAGAGAGAGAGAGAGAGAGAGAGAGAGAGAGAGAGAGAGAGAGAGAGAGCACACTTCTTAATTGTAAATGTCAAAGATGATAATTATTCACGTCCCACAATAGTGCAGAGTGAGAGGCAGAGGTCTGAGTCTCGGAAAGCTACGATTCCTTATGCATTATGCGTCTGGTACAAGGTCAAGACAATCTTCCAATTTTAAGGGCTAGACGTATTAGTGGCTGCCCCTCTGGGGATGTGGGAATGGGATGTGGAGACAATACAGAAGTGAGTGGCCTAATGTGTACACTGAGTGTTAGTCTCTTATTGGGAGTCCTGGGACCGTCAGTCAGAGCACACTACACTGTAAACTGAAGTGTTCCATTGTTGAACCCACTTTGTATAACCACTTGTGAACACTGTGTGAGATGCCATATAATTCTACTGGCAAAAGTAGCACACACGGTAAACATGCACTAAATGGCGTTTACAATGTGTGCTAATTTTGCTAGTAGAATCATTTATTATCTCACACAGTATTCACAACTGGGTACACAAAGTGGGTTCTAAAGTGGAACACTTGAGTTTAGAGTGTATATGGCTGGCCTAGTCTCAAAACGCCCCAAGGACAAATTATAAAGTTATTTCTCGCGTGTGTTAAACGCACTGTGGTAGTCAGGGGCACTGCCTTAAGAATGCCCAAAGAAGGGTATAAACATAAACAGGCGTAGACAATGTCCCATTCAAATTTTGAACAAATGTATGACAATTCCACCGACAGGTCAAGAGTATTTTTGTCCTCAAGCAAGTAAGCCACAGCTTCTAGTATGTGCGTAGGTCTGGTCTGCAAACACAAGGCATAATACACTCTTCAAAACAAAACAAAAATATTAAGGTTGAGGACTATTTAAAAGCTTTGTTTGGCTGAAAAGGAAGGTCTAATCATTTTAATGTAAATTTGCCTTTAGTTTTAGAATTCACAAACATAATTATACTTTTTTTTGACCGGTCCTGGGGATATTTTGAAGGGCATATATGCACACCAGACTAACAGAGAACCAGAACCCAGTTACGTTTTTCTCATTTTCTCCGTGGTAAGGGATGTAGAAGCCTTTTCCGCGAGCAAACAAGAAAAAGCTGCATTGCCACCAGACCGGTGTAACACGAAATTTGACTCCACGAAACATTTACTCCGGAGTAAATATTTCGTACGAAATTCTTACTCCGAGTACACTTTTCGTACGAGAAAAGAACTCCCCAAGGCACGAAAAAATTACTCCCTCCACGAAATTTTTACTCCCCATTTTTTTTACTTCCAGTAAAAATCTCGTACGAAAAAATGGGATGCGGGCGAAGGGATAATGCCAATAAGTGATCTCGCGCACACGAATGTCGCGCTACCCTCCTTCCACCCCTTCCACCACCAAGACTAACAGGGGACAAGGGAGTAAAAATTTCGTACACCTGGCATGGGAAGTTAAATTTCTCGTGTTGGGGTGAAGTAATTTATTCGTTATTTATTCGTCAGGGGAGTAACATTTTTGTACGACATGTTTTCTCGGAACTCACCTGTCTTGGGGAGTGCTTTTTTCGTAAAGGGAGTAACTTTTTCGTACGAAATGTTTACTCCAGAGTAAAAATCTCGTGGGAGTAATTTTCTCGCTGTTTGTAAATAATTATTATATGGCTCGTGTGCTGTCAAATGGCGAAGAAGTTTGAACGTCTGTGGCCTTTGCTAGGAAGACTAATACGTACTTGTCTCACGATTCGATTTGTCATAGAACTAGCCATCCCTAACCCCAAAGAATCTGAACAAAGTAGAGAATACTACGTATAATACATGGCCTGCTGTGTGATACCAGGTATACACGAAGTGTAGTTTGTAAATATTGAAATGCGAACGAAAGCGAGCTTTTTTTTATATTATTCGAGAGAACAAACAAACAAACAAACAAATTATAGTGTTACTTTCCTCTCGTGAAAAAGTTGACTCTTCCGTAACATAAGACACGCTTCCGCCAGCCTGCTTGAGAACTTGTCTGTGCGTCAGCAGTGAGTCCCAAGACCATATTTTGATGGTGGAATGGGTTTCTGCGTGTTGTGAATCACAATGTCTTCAACGTCAAAACACGAAGATGAAAACAGGAACAAGGGCTTAAACGAAGAGTGAGCAGTCACGACTTGTCACAAACTGGACTTGTCCCTACGAACACCAGACGCAGCATAATTATGACCCTCCACCACGAAATGAGTCGCATGTCACCTCGCGCGGTTCTGGTAACAGTGTGAGGGTCACCTTAGTCACAGGCTTATAACTCAAATTCACTCTTTTCTAAAACGGTTTTCACCACTGGATAGAGCATAAAAAACTCTTTAGGAAAATGTAAAAATATGACAATCATGCAAAGGTGACATGCGACTCATTCCGTTGTGGAGGGTCACAATTTGATGCGTTCTGTGCGATTTCAGACCCTTCAACAGCAGCCCTAAAGCACGGGCATGCACCGAAACCATCGTCTTCACTGACGCCCTCGCTAAACGTAAACACCAGCCTCGTGTGGGCAGATGAGAAAAGCCTCTTAGCCTTGATTGCCTAGCGTGACAGTTCAGTCGTTAGGCAGGCTTGTTTGGGATGGACTGCGGTAATTAGACGGCCGCCATTGGACTTGGAGGCGACCAGGGGATTACGCGTCCGACCGCCTCTACGAGTCAGTACTTTGATGAAGTCATTACAAAGCTGGGGTATTTATCGGCGATTCCAAAGAATTCCTGGCGAAGAGATCAAGTTGGCTTTCCAGGCACGAACGTACCCTTCTAGTGGCATTAACTGCTTTGGAACATTCATTCGATTTTTCTGCCTGGACACAGCTCAAAGCGACTGCCGGCGCGCCATTTAAAGTCTTCAGTCGCAGCTGCGATGGTTATTAACAGCTATTGTGCTTTCAGCGTAGCAATAGAGTCCGATATTTAGACGAGACAAATAGGGGAAAATGCCGACGAGTCGAAGACGAGTCGCATTATACTTGTTCGAGTCTAAATATCGGACCCTATTGCTACGCTGAAAATACAATAGCGATTATATAGCTGTTCTGACCTTTATTTGTTGTTCCAAACTTACAAAATGACAGTTTTTGCGTCGATGCGTTGATCTCAGGTTTTGATAGCAGACGCCGTTTCTTATGCGCATTAGTTTTGCGCAGGCGCCACACTGACTTTGGAAAAAAACTCGATTTGACAACACAGCTGTTAAACAGCTTTTTATTAGTTCATTCGTATACAACAAAAAGAAGTTTGAGTTTTTTTAATTTTGAACAAGACTACTTATGAAGAAGACCAAAACACAACATAAACGGAAAATTAGAAACAACTGAAGAACTAGGATGCAACAAGGGGAGGAAAAGAGAACAGATAATCCGGACAAAACGAGCAGACGGCAGCGACGTTTCCAGTTTGGGTGAATGGCATTTATACTTGTCTCGTCATGAAGCGAATTTTTTCAACCTCAGTTATAAACGACTACATGAATGTTAGTGCCATGGGTTGTACATCAAGAGGGGAAGTGGGGTATTTAGTGTGGAGTTACGAGATAAGAAAAGCCGAATGCGAACATTTGTGTCAGTCGGCAACTGTGAACTAAGCTCACAGGCACACAAAAACGGCTGTTCCGTTGTACTCCCCTGTTTGTACTACATCTTTTGACTTTGGGCATTTTGTGGTGTTGAGGGACAGAAAATAATTGGTTTAGTCCTGTTTCATCGGGAAGTTAGCAGAAAAGGGTATGCTATCGACATTTGTAAAGCTGAAAAAACATTCCCGAGAAGAATTTCAAGTTGTCAGTGTATGCTGTTGTCGATCAGTGAAACATCGTGTGGTACAGGTGGGTAAACCGGAACCATGCGTCTTTGTTATTGACAATATGCTTTTGGATATTGAGAAAAATGGCCGACTTCCGTAGCATTATGCTTTGATAATCGGAAGAGACCATCCAATCACAGCCCCCGAATTCCCCCACGTGTTCATCAGAATAACTATATTATTGTTTATTCCCCCCTCTGCTTCTTTCCCTCTGCATTTTCCAGCTCGCATTTTTCATGATCCGCTTACTTTGACCATTATTTTTAGTATTCACTGAGACTCGGCATGTAGCATCTACTTATCGTCTCTTCAGCACTTAGTGCTTTTCGAAACCAACGCAGCTGCGAAGACTGATATCATGCACGTGCAATCTTTTTTTTAACTGATTAAGGCTGGCTGATTGAAAGATTCTTCTTTGTATGTCTTTTGATTCTGGGCGGGTCATTCTGGGCGGGTCATTCTGGGGCTCTGATCAACATTATGTTCCACTAAAGGTAAATAAAGAACAAAAATTCGGGATATGTGGTCTTGTCGCAGGGAATTTGTTGCTGAGAAAAACTGTTTGGCAAGTCTAGTTCAAAAGAAGAACTCTTTGGCAGAAACAAAATTAATGGTAATAAGACTTGGAATACAACACAGGGCGGTTTGTTTATTACCTGAGCCGATAGAGCGGTGGAGCTAACGTTAGTTTGATTTATTTATTCTAGACTGTAGCTGCGTGTCCCGCGCAAATGGGTATTTCTAGTTTTGTGTGCGTTTTACGTCACCCTCGGCACATTGAGGCTCGGGGGTGTTTTTCAGTGCTGCTGATGAGATGTCGTCGGATAGTGATAATTGGTGTATGGATTTTTATTGATTTTCTATCTATTTGAGTCGTGATGTATTTACTGAGGAAATGTATCTGACTTTTTTTAAAATTAATTGTTTGTCCAAAAAGTCCATGTGAGTGCGTTCCAGTGTGTGTGTGTGTGTGTGTGTGTGTGTGTGTGTGTGTGTGTGTGTGTGTGTGTGTGTGTATGTGTGTGTGTGTATGTATGTATGTATGTGTGTGTGTGTGTGTGTGTGTGTGTGTGTGTGTGTGTGTTTGTGTGTGTGAGTGTGTGTGTGTGTGTGTGTGTTTTTTTGTGTGGTGGAAAGACATAAATTAACTTTGTACTATAAAATGGTACATGAAAAATGTTCACAGAACGTGGTTGATTTATTGCCTCAATTTGTCTCGACTGAGCTGTGAATCCCTATCACAGACGGAAACCTCTTGAACGGGTTGTACCACCACAATGAACTTAAACTATACAGAAATTTATTCATTCCCAGCACTACACGAATTTGGAGTTCTCTCCCAGACAATAATAATTTTTATTATATTAACAAAATCAATTAGCCAGTTTAAACATTATTTATGTTCCTCCTCATTATTATTATGGTAAGAGAAAAAATGGAATTATACACTGCAGATTAAGTCTACAGATGAGTGATTTAAATAATGACATGTTGAAACGCCATTTAAGTGATACCCCGTCTTGTATGTGCGGATATCACAAGGAAGATGTTGAACATTACTTATTATTTTGTAGTAATTATGATGATGTTGGACAAATAACACTACGAACCTTACCGGTTCATCACCCAAACTTATTTATTGTTTGGCTTACCAAGCCTATACGTTCTTCAGAAAATATTAATACGTTTGAGAAGGTATATAGCTTTATAAGGTTAAGCGATAGATTTTGACTCTTGAGTACCCTATGTTCACCATGTTGATTTGTTAATGCTTGCTTATTGGTATGTACATGTTTGTTTGATATATTTGTTGAAGGAACTGTGTGTGTTTACACGACCTAGCTTGACAAGACTAGATATAATTCTGTATTTAATCATTGCTGCCACAGGAATATTGAATTAGTAAGTCTGTGTAAGTCATCATCTCTCTGACCCCCCCCCCCACCCCCCCCCCCCCCCTGATGTACTATATATGCAACCCCATGTTCTTGGAATAAAATCTTGTTAAAAAAAACCACCACAAGACCACAAAACCAAAATAAACACCCCAAAACGCCTACAGGCTATTACTCGGAGTGGAAATTAGCTACAAAATCACGGAGGCCGGAGCATCTAAGCCTGCTGGACCTCAGGAATCGAAACAGTGATTTCTCAACTTAACAACTTCGTTTCGCAATGGCCTGATGCAAATTGAACTCCACTCGACTCGAACTGACAGCCTTTTGATTGCGCCGCTGGATTTCCGCATTCGTTCCTTTTAAGTCTTCGGTAGCTCCCTCCATTTCTCCACAGCTTTCTGCGGGTTATGTCTTTTAGAGGTTGCGCCTCCGTTTCTTTATTTCCAACCCTTTTTCTCTGTCATGACTTTTGTTTTTTTGTTTGCCTCTTCATACATCTGTCCGTCTCCCCCCCCCCCCCCTCTTTATTTTTCGTTCCGAACATGTTGTTTACGAGTTCTGTATGCACTTTCGCTTGTCATTTTGTGTCGTCTCCCCTCTTGTCCTGTGTTTAATTCTTTGCCCGTTTATTCGGTAATTTTTCTGTTTTCCTCTACAGCCCCCCCCCCTCCCACCACCACTACCCCCACCCCTCTACCCCAGCCATAAGACCTTTCCTTCTCCTTGTTTTTCTATTCATCTGTCTCTGTCGCTCTCCTTTCTCATATTTACTCGTCTTCCCAAATGTTCTCGTTTCTTCCTCCCTGTTTTCAATGTCTCTGTTTCTTCCTACCACCACCAAACTCTTCCCTTCCTCCGGACCCCCACCATAAGATCGTTCTGTCTGTACATCTGTTTCTGGACTTCTCTTTTGTCAGTTTTTAAACTTTTCAAATGTTCTTCATCACTCCCCCTTCGCCCTCATTCTTTTTTCTCTCTCTGTTTTTACCTACAGACATCCCATTACCCCCCCCCCCCCCGCGACACAAACTCACACACACACATACACATACACACACACGT
The DNA here is from genome assembly GCF_037325665.1 of Littorina saxatilis. Taxonomy (NCBI): domain Eukaryota; kingdom Metazoa; phylum Mollusca; class Gastropoda; order Littorinimorpha; family Littorinidae; genus Littorina; species Littorina saxatilis. The sequence goes on along the minus strand of NC_090246.1, from coordinate 72,265,492 downwards.
ACACACACACACACACACACACACACACACACACACACACACACACACACACACACACACACACACATACCCTCCTCTCGTCACGAAACACATTAACAACAAGGAACTTAGTCGATAAATATCGACAGGGGGCGGACAAATGGTTTACATGTGAAATGTGTGTATATGGGTGTGGTTCTGAAACAAACAAACCATGTGAACCCCCCCATCCCACCGCTCGCGGGCTGAACGACTGACGTCACATGTCGCTTCGGTCTTTTCCTGAGAAGAACACCGCGTGTACATAATACACAATTCGATCGCGTAGCACTGCCAATGCACATTTTCGCAACGAAAACCGTGCTACTGTTTCTTGTGTGTTAAATCTGAAAGCAATATAAGTGAACGAACAATTGAAAACTGATATCACGTTACTAAACTCCCAAAAGTAATAAATTACTTCTGACTGCGGTACACAATACGGCAGTCACCTCTGCGAATGCTGTCGAAGAATCTAACCGAAAGTAAACATTCTGGGAATCTACGCGCATCGGCCTTGACGCAAGTTCAATACTGAACCAATGAGCGCGCCGCGGCGAAGTTGGCCGCTGTAAGTCTCGCAGCGCTGGCTGGCTGAGCGAGTTGCGTGTCCATCCTTTTTTGGTTAGTAGATTAGTAGGTGCTTGATTTTGGTATTTTGATTTTACATAACATTAAACCTTTCTTGGGGTTCATGGTCATGGCAACAGCCATAATAATATTATATCATGTATAATATTACATTTCAGCATATTTGAATTACATGTCATCATACCAAACTGTCATACATTTTTATTCCTACATCATTCTGATTGATCACAACCAAACCTACTATCAGTGGACACATCCAAATGTAAGCGCCTGTTCTTGACAACTTTTAATCGATCTAAAAATAGCAACTTGCTGGGCCCTCTGCCGCCAACAGACACTGTTTGGCCTGTAGGTAAAATGTACAATGTATTTTCTGATTTGTGCACAAAAGCTTTATTTCTTTTTTCTTTTTTTTAACATAACAATGTTTAATGTCACTGTATGTTTAAAAGACCATGGTAATATTTGTAAAAAAAATGTTAAATTAGAAAATAAATAACATTTTGGTTCATGATTTTTCCTACACCTGTGCTAAAAATAAGAAATAAAAATGTCGGATATATAAGTCTCTCAAATACAGCTAGGTATGAATGGCTCGGTTTGAGTTTGTTGCAGTTGACCCTGCACAATGCGACATATCATGTTTTTGTTGAACAATTTTGACGTCACCCCTCCCATAGGGTGACGTATTTCACAACTTCCTGTGTTACACAAACTCTGTGATGACCAATTTTGACGTCACCCCTCCCATAGGGTGACGGATTTCACAACTTTCTACAGATGAACAATGTTGCCTTCACCCCTCCCATAGGGTGACGGATGTCACAACTTCCTGTGTACACAAACTGATGACGTATTTCACAACAAAATGGCGCTGCCCATGGTCAACCTCTAAACTATCCGTATAGAATGGGGGCGTCCTCGCCCCCATAAAAATGTTGCGAAGGACCAGGCTCGTAAAGGGATAAGAAATGGCCCAAACGAAGGCAGTTTGCCATCGGTCCAAGCGATCGAGGATAAGGTGTGTCGCGCAGGGGATAACCAGAAATTGGATGTCCCTTAATTGACACGTCGAGTTTCGGTCGTTCCGTGCTCCCCTTTCTTTCTCTCCTTCCCCTTCGTGATTTGCGATTTGTCGCGCCATCCACACAGAACTAGCGCGTTCTACGACTTCTGGCCTCTTTCGTCGGGTTCTTGATTTTTCTGTTCGCACCTTTTTGTGACCAGTACAGATTCTGCGTCTCTCTTCCCTTAGCTTCACTACTATACAAGTGATAAGTGCTGCAGTTGAAGTCGTGAACTTCTTTAAAAAACAAAAATCAAAACAAAAAACAAACAGCACGAACAAACAAACAAAACTTCAAAAAACAAACAAACTACAAAGACACAGGATATACCCCCTCAATGTTTTCGAACCGATTTAACTCAAAATTCACCAATTGAAAATATGCAGTGAGAATGGCACAATTGTTAAGAGATAGATAAAATATCATTCATGTTCCTAGTGTAATTTCTATGTAAAAGTGTTAGTGGATATGCGATGGTTTAGACCTAAACTCAAGAGGAATCCCATGATGTGCAATCTTAGGTCTCATGCCTTTAGTATTGTTTCTAGCATCAGAAGACAAAAAGTCAGCTGGATTGAAAATATGTATAGGTCTACATGCCCTAGCGTTATCCGCTTGCTGGGAAAATTGATGTCCAGAAGGCCTCCTACATGTTAAACTATCGGACGGTCGACAAACAAAGCGTCAGATCAAAGACAGTATGTAAACGTCAATGGCCGAAGACCGCGTGGTATGGAAACAACCTTGCATGCTGTGCGTAATCTTCTTTCGTCCAACCAGCCCTTGACTCTTTTATTTGTGGACGTGTGCAACAATTCAAAACGTCTTATAATACCATGTACGTTCCACGTTCTTGGTCCGCGTTGGTGCCGGGTCTCCGTCTGAAAGTTCCCAACTGAAAACTGAAATGGGGACTTTCAGGTGTAAATGCCTATATTGGACATGATTTTTACATATGATATTATCATATAAGTAAAGTTCCCACCTATCAGTGTTTGGTTCAAGTACCTCTGGACTCGCCCTCAGGGCTC
>NC_090246.1:72217785-72257785 GCF_037325665.1 Littorina saxatilis | reverse complement strand
TCATGGGACATTATTCATGGGTCGACATCTCCGCTTATCGTAGTCCAAGAGTGTCGTCTGCTGTCCGCGCAGAACGGATTTCAGTGACATTACTCACTAGTCGTTTGCATCCTGCATCAGAACACAAGCGCCGGTCATAACAGTTCTTACACACCCCAAGACTGAACATCAAGTATAATTCAGACGTTGCGGACGAAAAGAACGGACCATAATCGATGCAAGATGAGACCACAAGGGACGAATGGAAATGAACATGTAAATTTACTGAAGTTATTTGTAATTGAATAAAAGAATGTTATACATCAAAAGTACTAGTGTGCTTTGCCTTCTTCCCAACAGAAAACTCTTAAATAAGTAAGAGATAAAACGGCGTTAGGAAATCAACATTGCAAAAATAGTGATAAAGAAAGACAGAAACAGTCTGACACACATACACTGGCGCACACACACAAGGAAAGGCACCAACTTCGGGATATTTTGTGTTTGTGCCTCACAACACTAGCAAATCAACAGCAATCCACTAATTCCAACCAAATAAAAATCATAATTATAATGTTGCACTATTCACCACTAAACAGCAATTTCAGGGAGCTTTTGAAAAGACATTGGACATTGATTACAGACGTCTATAAGCACTTCGTGCAGCTAAGACGAGTTAGCTATGACGTCATCGACCGTAGTCGTACTGGAAACCTGGTCCAGATTCACCACACCTGGAACTGCAACGCCTAGCAGACGATCTTATTACAAACAGCTCCTTCAATGAAAGAAAGCACGTCCAAGCTTGTATCTAATTTTTCTCACAGCTGTGTTTTGTGCATACCCAACACATTTGTACCTGAAACTGCCTTAGAAATACTATTATTTGGAAAATTGCACGATTAACTCTTGACTAAAGCGTATGCGGGAATGCCATTCCTCTTTAGTGCGAATAAATCCACCCACACCCACCATTTATTTCCTGGAAACAACACATACAGTTTCGCTTCTGCTTGCCCTACGCCTTTTCATGATAGTTTTTTGTATGCTGAAATTGTACAGACGGGGACAGTTTGGTAACAAATACATTCGTCTACAGCACGATCGCTCTCTAGAATCCATTTTTCACGTCGTGTTGGCAAGCACAAACTATAGAGCAAACCCGTGACATAAAACCTAGATTTGATAACGTTACACGTAGGCCCCACAGGTTGCTGTACACGTTCTGAAAAAAAGCCAGAATCAAAAACCAAGAATGGTAGGTAATTGGAACGTTTATTATAGACAAACTTTGAAAAAAACGTTACATTTCCTAGTACGTCAACCCAAAGGTCTTTGCAGTAGACAGGCAGACAGACAGACACGTATGAAACAGATAATGAACTCATCTCAAGATCGCGTGGCTGCTCGCTTGCGAAATGCCGGCGAAGTAATCAAAATAAAACGAAAATCATTTCTAGACATCTCTATCAGCATTCAACAGACTTGTTAGACTGACTGACTATTTGATTGTTACGTCCCCACAGGACCAATTGGCCTATATTGGGACAGGTTGTTAGACTGTTTCAAGCGCCTGTGCAGCAGTCCACTAACTTGCCTGATTTGTTCCAGAGTGCGGTCAACTGTTGACGACATGTGAGAAAGTGTCGGACGGTGTTGCTGGCGGTACGAGTATTCTTGTTGCAGGAAACGCACGATATCACAAGATGCAATCAAGCACATTAGGTCGATGAGAGAGGTGTTATTGCTGTCTGTGTTCGGTGCCAGCCTTGTACTGCAATCTGTTGATGACTTTTAGCTATCGGCCTTCTGGGGTATTGAACACGTTTTCAGTTCACGATATTGTAGGTCTGTCCTCTATGATATTCTTGTTGGTACTTGGTAATTATTGCAAGAGAGACAGAGAGAGAGAGAGAGAGAGAGAGAGAGAGAGAGAGAGAGAGAGAGAGAGAGAGAGAGAGAGAGACACACACACACACACACACACAGACACACACACACACAGACACACACACACACACACACACACACACACACACACACACACACACACACACACACACACACACACACACACACACACACACACACACACAAATAGAGAGAGACAGCGAGAGTGACAAGCAGACAGACAGATTTCTGTAAAAACAGAAAATAAAGTATTCCTTTTTTGGTCTTGTTCAGAGAGAGAGAGAGAGAGAGAGAGAGAGAGAGAGAGAGAGAGAGAGAGAGAGAGAGAGAGAGAGAGAGAGAGAGAGAGAGAGAGAGAGAGAGAGAGAGAGAGAGAGAGAGAGAGAGCGAGAGAGCGAGAGAGAGAGCGAGAGCAGTGCTGTGCAATATTTTCTTGCTTTGTTTCACGTGAAAATCATACCGTATGATTTATTTTTTGTTTCTAAAATGAATATGAACACAAAAGAATGACAAAGCACTCAACATGTTCATTCACGCAAGCATCTACCTGGAACGCAAACATTGCACTTTAGAAGTACATTGATCGGTGGAAAGGTTGATGCCTTTCATTGAATGATTCATTATATAATCGTTTGACTGGTTGAGTGTATGTGACTGACTGATTTTATTTGATTAGGTGGCTGGCTAGTTAGTTTCACTTGATTGACTGGTCGATTTCGCCTGACTGATTTCTCGATTGAATTGTAGATTGTATTCACCGAAAAGAAAGAGACGTACGTGTGTCTTGTTTATAATAATAATAATAATAATAATAATAATAATAATAATAATAATAATAATTGTCAGTAAGTACTGGTGTCACATGACTGATGTGAACCAGTTGATTGGCTAATGGCGATGCGCTAAAACTGTTAGCGCACTCTTGGAGTGCGCTAACTTTTCCACAGAGCGTATTCTTACGCCCTTTACCTAAGCAAGACTGTGCTCTCATCCTCAGAATTAATTACTGACATGTAGCTTATATTCTCCACAATACCAAATGACCATAAATTCCCTACTTCTCAATTAAAGCAGAAGTGGGTTTTTTTCTGACAGATTGCATGTGCCTGTGCCACAGTGCGGCTGCCACTGATCTAAAAATAGGAGCCGCTGGGTTTCATCTAATTCTCGCCGACTTGCATAGATTCTTCTCATCGTGTTAGTGGCATGTAGCTTATCATCCACATTACCAAATGATGAGTTAATATAAAATTCCCACCCGCTATCAGAAAACACAAGTGTTATTCCGACAACGTACCACCAGCTAGACCAGTTTGGAAGACTGACTCGATCGACTCTGTCATACGTAGCCGCACTGACTACACTGAAATACGACTGCATCAGTTCAGTAAATGAATGGTTTCCGAATTATTATTTCAAGGCAAGAACAATCGTAATCGAAAACGTGTAGGGTTCAGAACGTTCTTACCATTATAAGACTTATTACCAGCGTGCCTCGTGCGTGCAGACTCAGTCAGTGCAGACTGCATGCAGTGGTTTGATTGCCCTAGCAGACGACATAAACCCCGCTCAGCAAATTAACATGTTGGGCAAATGTGAACGAAAAAACGATGGGGATATAATACGTGTAGGGTTCAGAGCATTCTTACCGTTCATATTTAGTATCAGACTCCCCGATGAATGAAGATACAACACGAAAATATGCCACATTTGTTTTGAGAATGTGCGAACCGTCGAGTCCCGCGGCTTCGAGTCAATTCAAGGGGAGTCACTCCGCACAGTCAATCCGTCGAAGCTCGACTGGAGGTTTCGAATCGCAAATAATGAAGAGCACAGCCCTTTCTCCGAGTTCCAATGAGGTCTCTCTGAAAGATCATCACTGTTCAGATTAACGCTACACTGGAATTTACCAACAGAAATTAAAATGCGTGTGACGAAAGCACGACACACTTGAGACACCCCACACAAAAGTAGATCTTTACTGTACACGACCTGACCACACAGTTATGCCTATTCAATTGCGCGTTGCAAAATGTGCGCTTGGAATCTTCTTTTTTCTATGGCGGTACTGACAATATCGTTATTGAAACAATCCCAGTGCACTAAGGGATTTATAGAGCAAATCTCGAAAATAATTATTGAACTCAGCGCTATGCGCTTCGTTCAATAATGAATTTTCTCGATTTGCTCTATAAATCCCTTAGTGCACTGGGATGTCTCAATAACTTAAATAATAATAATAATAATAATAATAAATGAGCATTTATATAGCGCAACATCATAACTTTACAATTATGCTCTTTGCGCTTGACACATTTAAAATTAAAACACAGTTATACAAGCATATACATCTACATTCATAGTCAACAACGCTTAATTAAAAGCATACACCATCAAACATACATTACAAAAAATTCTTCCACTGACTAAGTAATAAAGACATGAATGAAATAGGTAGTAAAAACAAGGACCAAGTTGTAGCTCAGCTCGAGATTCAGAAGACTATTTTGGATTGATTTCTGCAATTTTCATAAAAATGTCAATGTATACCGGCAAACCCAACGGCTCAAAATTTGAGCAGTTATCGTTTTGAAAATAAAATCAAAGATGTGCTTTTCAGCACCGCCACAATCGTCTGTATTTACGTTACGATCCATCACCTTCAAAAAAGTTATGCTTATGATTGTGTAGATAGCATGCAAGCACATTCAAGAACTGGTCTCGACATCTTTTTTTTCATTCTGATCTTTTTATTTTCTCTCCACAGTGGTGAGAGGAAGGAGGTTCGCCCAGGGGCACCGTCTGAGCCCAACGAGTACAACTTCAACTTCAAACGGCGTGGCTTGTTCCTGCTGATCAACAACAAGAACTTCACGCGCGAAACCAAACAGGAGCCCAGGGAAGGCAGTGACGTCGATGCGGAACGTCTGGAGGAGCGCTTCCAGGATCTGGGCTTTGACGTCAGACGCTTCGATGACGTCACCAGGGGCAAAATGGCCACCTTGATGTATGATGGTGAGTAAATTTTAAACGGCTATTGGCTGTTGGTCCTGGTTCTTGGTTCGGGTTTTGGTAACCTAAGCTGTTGGTTACGACAGTTATCATGTCTACATACTTTCTGTGTCTCTGTTTAAGGACCAACTTTCATGATTGTAACTTGATGCCGGTGCCTGACTTAAAACTTAAGCTTTCTTTTGATAATATGCGTATTGTGTATTATTCGGTGTTCAAAGCATCTTAAATTGCTACTCATTATTTTACTCTAACTTACGCCAGAAAACCGCACAGACATGCTCATACAAACGTATTTTGAAATACTCAAACACGCATGCACATAATGCACACAGAAACTTGATACCGGTGTCTGATTTGAAACTTAAGCTTTTTGGGGGGATAATATGCGCATTGTGTATTATTCGGTGTTCAAAGCATCTTAATTATTTTGGCTACTCATTATTTTACTCTAAGTTACGCCAGAAAACCGCACAGACATGCTCATACTAACGTATTTTGAAACTAGATGATTACCCGCTTCGCCGGGTACCGGCTTCGCCGGGAAGAAGTAGAGCCGAATACCAGGCTGCGCCTGGGACCCGGCTTTGCCGGGTGTACGCCGGCTTTGCCGGCGCACGAAGGAAGGGAGATCTAAAAATAGTAACGTGCAGTGACCTTCTTAAAATAGTAACGTAGTAACGGGAATATGGATTGACGCCACACGAAGGAATGGAGATCTAAAAATAGTAACGTGCAGTGACCTTCTAAAAATAGTAACGTATTAACGGGAATATGGATTGACGCCACACGAAGGATTAAGGGAGATAAACGCGCAAAACAAAACACTGGAGAAGATAAGGAAGAGTTACTGGGAATAGATATAGTGGATCTACAGAAAAACCAAAATCGGTTCAGCGATGCGCGCTGAGAGCACGTGTTGAAATATCGACCAGGTTGTGTCCTGTCCCGGGTGTACCTGAATATGCCCACCAAACTTGAAACAGATCCATCGAGAACCTTGGCCGCGCATCGCGAACAGACACACAGACACACAGACACACAAACAGACACAAGTCGTATATATATATATATAGATAGATACTCAAACACGCATGCACATCATGCACAGAGAAACAGACACAGCCAGACACGCAGACTTCTTTTTCCATACAGATTCCAGGGTTTAGCCTGGGAGAAAAAGGCAATGGGACATTTGTCCCTCTCAGCCAAATTCTGATGGGACATAGTCGAAGGCAAGACGCGCATACGAGGCCTGTATGCGGTGTTGGTTATATTTAGTCAAGTTTTGACTAAATATTTTAACATCGAGGGGGAATCGAAACGAGGGTCGTGGTGTATGTGCGTGTGTGCGTGTGTGCGTGTGTGCGTGTGTGTGTGTGTCTGTGTGTGTGTGTAGAGCGATTCAGACTAAACTACTGGACCGATCTTTATGAAATTTGACATGAGAGTTCCTGGGTATGAAATCCCCGAACGTTTTTTTCATTTTTTTGATAAATGTCTTTGATGACGTCATATCCGGCTTTTCGTGAAAGTTGAGGCGGCACTGTCACGCCCTCATTTTTCAACCAAATTGGTTGAAATTTTGGTCAAGTAATCTTCGACGAAGCCCGGACTTCGGTATTGCATTTCAGCTTGGTGGCTTAAAAATTAATTAATGACTTTGGTCATTAAAAATCTGAAAATTGTAAAAAAAAATAAAAATTTATAAAACGATCCAAATTTACGTTTATCTTATTTTCCATCATTTGCTGATTCCAAAAACATATAAATATGTTATATTTGGATTAAAAACAAGCTCTGAAAATTAAATATATAAAAATTATTATCAAAATTAAATTGTCCAAATCAATTTAAAAACACTTTCATCTTATTCCTTGTCGGTTCCTGATTCCAAAAACATATAGATATGATATGTTTGGATTAAAAACACGCTCAGAAAGTTAAAACAAAGAGAGGTACAGAAAAGCGTGCTATCCTTCTTAGCGCAACTACAAGTACTACCCCGCTCTTCTTGTCAATTTCACTGCCTTTGCCATGAGCGGTGGACTGACGATGCTACGAGTATACGGTCTTGCTGAAAAATGGCATTGCTTTCAGTTTCATTCTGTGAGTTCGACAGCTACTTGACTAAATATTGTATTTTCGCCTTACGCGACTTGTTTTTTTTATACCAAAGATGCAAAATGATGCAATATGGTGCCATCTGAGAATTAGCCGCTATATCGTGTTATCAATAGAAAGTGTCAATTTGGTGGCGCAGTGGTACGTAATCTGAATGCGCCCTTTGACGCACTGAAGGGAATAGTGATGGGACATTTTTAGATTTGATGCGCCAATGGTGCAGGGCGCACTAGTAAAAGAAACCCTGGATTCACAGAATGTCCTACCCATTAAACACTCTCAGCGATTACAGCCAGAGCCCATTGTGACAATACGCCGATTGCACAAAAACACAGTCGGTGCGAAGATTACAGAAACAAATGTGATTTAGCTGGGATGAGTGAACACAAACTGTGTTGCCAGGAAGCGAGTGGAGGCGATAAAAAGCGCGGCTTTTCAGCTTCTAAATGGCCTGACAGCTTGGCAGGCCATGACAGGACCCATTTACTCCCAACGCTCTTTGTTTGTGTAGACAGCACAGTACATTACTTGCGTCAAATCGAAGTCGCCGATTGTAGTGAGAGTATTTCGCACCAGAGCAATCGTAGTTTAGGTATATCTAGACGGTAAAATTGCTTGAGTGAACAAAAGAGAGTCGAAAGCGGTTTTTAAAAACTTAATGGACGCCGCATCTGTACAGTAGCTGGCGGGTCATTTGCTCCGCGAAATAATCTGCCCTACTACATACTAATGCGAGCTTTTGTTGGTCTAACGCCTGGCTTTTTTCGTACACCTTTATCCATCATTCCTTACAGCATCTTCTCTTCAGAGTCAGGTTAATGGACAAACTTTTAACCTGCATGTTTGCCACGAGAACTAATCCAGGTTTGTCGGTCAATCGGCTCTAATGGACATCTGATGAGAACTCGTACCTGTTGGTCTTCTACGGGACTATCGGGTACATCCTTATCATGCTAATGTACAGGTTGACCCAAACAAAATGCAGCACACAAAAATGCTAATACCTTCTACATAATTATGTTGGCCGAATTACTTTATATTTAATATGCATTAACTTCAGCTTATGCATGATTAGTGTACAAAGGGGCCTGTAAAATGCTCTGACCTTTTGTTATTTCAATTTTTTTCTCCAAATTGGGGGGTTCACCTCATTAATACGATGTCTGAAATTATGCGGTTGCCGAACTCAATCGATTTAAAGCCTCCATGCTTTAACCTTTGGGGGTTATCTGAAGGAACTAGTATACACATACCATCATTATACAATCCGTGACTTGAATACATCAATTACAGGCAGGATCAAGGCATTTCCCTTAGAGGAATGTGTTCATGTCATTGTTGAACTTTGCACACCATTTGCAAGTGTGACTTTAAAGCGGAAGGGGTCATTTTTTTCTAGTCAATTTACTTTAGTGAATATCTTCATGGTTGGTGTGCATGGACTTCAATTTGTGCATGATCATTCCACAAAGTGTCCGGTCTGTAGGTCACATGGACTTCAGTTTGTGCATGATCATTCCACAAAGTGTCCGGTCTGTAGGTCACATGGACTTCAGTTTGTGCATGATCATTCCACAAAGTGTCCGGTCTGTAGGTCACATGGACTTCAGTCTGTGCATGATCATTCCACAAAGTGTCCGGTCTGTAGGTCACATGGACTTCAGTTTGTGCATGATCATTCCACAAAGTGTCCGGTCTGTAGGTCAAATGGTCCGACTTTCACCATCCCCTCCAAAAGATGCTTCAAATAACCCTCTACAAATTGTCAATGACACGAACGTTTTCCTGTAAAGGGATTGCTCTGAACCAAGCTGTAACTGCTGTCTTCAGCACAAGACCAAGTGCGCACGTAAAAGATCCTGTAATCCATGTCAGAGTTCGGTGGGTTATAGAAACACGAAAATACCCAGCATGCTTCCTCCGAAAGCGGCGTATGGCTGCCTAAATGGCGGGGTAAAAACGGTCATACACGTAAAATTCCACTCGTGCAAAAACACGAGTGTACGTGGGAGTTTCAGCCCACGAACGCAGAAGAAGAAGACTGCTGTCTTCAGGTCACCGATAATTTGGGGGGAGGCGGGGGTGTTTTTTTACTCGGAAGTTTAGATATTCCAAACGGTAAAAGTGTGGAGGGTATAAATCGGATGAGTGTGGCTACCACTGAATGTCAAACCTCGTACTGTTGAGGCGATCCCCGACCATCTGACCTACACACTTGCTACTTTGTGGTCTAATCATACATAAACTGAAGTTCATGTATACCAAATATGATTATAGTAATTCGGTCAACAGATGTAGAAGTTATTAGTATTTTTGTGGGTTCCATTGTTGGGGGTGTCACACTGTTAAACATTTTTTTTAACTCTCGCTATATTGAAATACATGGACAATTTCTCACATAAGTTTATTGTTTGTAACATAAGTGTTTGTCTGTCTGTCCTATTTAAAGGCCGCTAGATCGAACTACACCGAGTGTAACGTTTTGTTTTGTCATACATTAAACGTTTCAATAACAGATCATTCTTGTGGTGTTTTTTTTTTATAGTGAATGTTTGGATTTGCCTATGATCAAATGTTCTAATAGCTAATCTTTCTTGTTCTTTGATTATTGAGTAGGTCTTTTTCTAAGCTCATCTTTTTTGGGGGATGTTCCCCTACTGTTTGTGACATCTGTGGCTGTCAGGATCACTCTCTCAAGCATACAACTTTTATGAGGTTCATGAAATGTTGTTCACGTGTCTGTCGCTTGCCGCTCACTGTCATTCGGACGCCGACTTCTTCGGCTATGCCATCCTCTTTCACGGCATGGAGGCACGTTTTGTTTTGTCTGTTAAACGTTTTGTTCCTTAAACCTACTAATCGTTGGTGTTTGTGTTGTGTGTATGTTAGAGAGAGAGAGAGAGAGAGAGAGAGAGAGAGAGAGAGAGAGAGAGAGAGAGAGAGAGAGAGAGAGAGAGAGAGTGTGTGTGTGTGTGTGTCTTTGTTTTTGTGTGTGTTTGGGGGGGGGGGGGGGGGATGAGGATTTCCATGAGCGCAGACATGTGTGGTCGTTACTTGAAGATCTGTAATTCAGATGAGTGAAACTTAATCCCTGAAATGTTGTTCCCGTGTCTTTCAGCTGCCGCTCAGGATCACTCCGACGCCGACTGCTTTGCCTGCGCCATTCTGTCTCACGGCATGGAAGGCTATGTTTACGGCACCGACGGCAGGGTATCTCTGGAGGTCCTCACTCTGCCCTTCAAGGGGGAGAGGTGTCCCTGCCTCGTCGGCAAACCCAAGCTCTTCTTCGTCCAGGTCAGTCAGATGGGTGGATTGAAGGTGAATGAGAAAGAAATCATTTTTTTTTCCAGTCCGAGCGAGTAGGAGGAAGGATGGCCATGGAAGGAGGGAAAAGAAGGGTGGGGGGGGGGTGTGTGTGTGTGTGTGTGTGTGTGTGTGTGTGTGTGTGTAAACATATCTCAAGCTTTTCTTCGTCCAAGTCAGTAGGAGGATAGATGGATGGAGTGAAGGGGGGGGGGGCGGCACAAAGAGAGAAGAGAGAGAGAGAGAGAGAGAGAGAGAGAGAGAGAGAGAGAGAGAGAGAGAGGAAGAGAGAGAGAGAGGAAGAGAGAGAGAGAGAGAAAGAGAGAGAGAGGAAGAGAGAGAGAGAGAGAGGAAGAGAGAGAGAGAGAGACAAACAGACAGACAGAGACAGAGAGAGACAGAGAGAGAGACAGAGACAGAGAGAGACAGAGACAAAGACGGAGAGAGAGCTGGGGAAAAAAACCAATTGCAAAAAGTTCCATCCATGAAGAGTCCAATAACCTGCGATTGTTTACGGGACACCTGCCGTGCTTATCTGTGCCTGAAAGGAAATGAACGCGCCAGAAAGCCGTCGGGAAGGCCGCGTTTTTTGACGTCGTGTCCGTTATTATTGTGGCCTGGATAGTGGATTATCTTAGTAACGCAGGGCCAGTGACCTGCAAACGGAACCGTTACTTGGCAATAACACACACTCTTATTGCCTTCCCATCGGGTCCTGGTATTTTGTATCAGGTTTTTGTGTTATGGAGATGATATAAGAATGTTACATTGGCTAGGCGAGTTTAATCCCATGATCGTCCACTGCTCGAGAGGTGTGGTGAGTGCAAAATTCAGACATGGACATTGACCGGAAATAGTAATCTTTTGCCGTTTTCTTGCTGACTTACGCTTACAATAATTCGGTGACCCCCCACAAATGCCACCTACTAAAATGCTTTTAACTCCTAATTTGTTCATCGAATTACTTTATATTTGGTGTACATTGGCTTGAGATTTGGGATGATCAAATCACCAAGTTTCAGGTTCGTATGTTAAATAGTCTGACTTTAATGCTCTTTGAAAAATGTATTCCCAATTTTGGGATTGACTCAAAAGTACGAGGTTTGGCGCTGAGTGGTTGCCACATAAATCCGATTTTAGCCCTCCTGATTTTTTCCTGTTGGTTTTTCTGTAGGGTCTTTCATACAAAAAAACGGTATGACCTGATTTGAAGCATAAACAAATAAGAATATTTTTTTCGGGGTTGGATTGATCAACAATCGATTTGAGGCCTAGTTTCACTGTCACAACATTAAAAATGGAAAAATGGTATAGGCAGCACAAACATTGAAGTCATGGAACAACAGGTGCTGGTGCGTATTAAGTAAGGCAACGGCTTCATACTCATTAGCTTTACTTTTGTTTTGTATATTTAGAAGACGTTAAATGCACAGTCCTTCCCGTGCAAGTTCGGTTCATGCATCTCAGATCCGGCCAGGCATTAACATGGGATAAGACCATCGCTCCTTTTGGGCACATATATAAAAACATCGCCCTGACGGCTCTCTGTGGTGATTTTGATTGCGTTTATGAATTGAAATTAATTCATCAAACAATTCTCACTGAGCACTGAGAGCAACCAGGCTGTTAATGTGTCGAATGTGGACGGACAAACGGACGGATGTATGCATGTTCACCAGAACTACGTTGGTTCAGAAGTAAAAGGTACCTGATAAGATACAAACAAACAAACAAACAAACAACGAAAAATAAATTGCGGTCACATTTGCCTTTATTGTTAAATGTTAAATTCGTCGAGTTCTTTTGCGATTATATAATACAAAAGTGGAGCATATTATCACACAAAAGTATTGTTTGTTGTTTGTTTGCTTAACGCCCAGCCGACCACGAAGGGCCATATCAGGGCGATGCTGCTTTGACATATAACGTGCGCCACACACAAGACAGAAGTCGCAGCACAGGCTTCATGTCTCACCCAGTCACATTATTCTGACACCGGACCAACCGGACCAACCAGTCCTAGCACTAACCCCATAATGCCAGACGCCAGGAGGAGGAGGAGGAGGGTGGGGGGAGTTGAAGGATTGGGCTGGGGGCGGGAGGAGGGGGTGGGGGGGCTGATTTGAAGCTCAATGTTTTTGGAATGACATTGATTTCTGTGGAAAAATCATAAGCTTGCAGATAATGCAAGCAGATCTTGCTGCGAACCCTTTCGGCTTTGCGTTGTCTTCCGTTTCTAGATGATAAAGCCATGGGATAGATATCGAATGGCCGACTCCATGGGAGAGATAACTAATGGCCGACTCGAGGGACAGATATGAAGGTGTAAGATGATCCGTATTTTCCCCGTATCGTGGCAGATTGTTATGGGGGCGAGGACGCCCCCATTCTATACGGATAGTTTCGAGGTTGACCATGGGCAGCGCCATTTTGTTGTGAAATACGTCATCAGTTTGTGTACACAGGAAGTTGTGACATCCGTCACCCTATGGGAGGGGTGACGTCAAAATTGTTCATCTGTAGAAAGTTGTGAAATCCGTCACCCTATGGGAGGGGTGACGTCAAAATTGGTCATCACAGAGTTTGTGTAACACAGGAAGTTGTGAAATACGTCACCCTATGGGAGGGGTGACGTCAAAATTGTTCAACAAAAACATGATATGTCGCATTGTGCAGGGTCAACTGCAACAAACTCAAACCGAGCCATTCATACCTAGCTGTATTTGAGTGACTTATATACCCGACATTTTTATTTCTTATTTTTAGCACAGGTGTAGGAAAAATCATGAACCAAAATGTTATTTATTTTCTAATTTAACATTTTTTTTACAAATATGACCATGGTCTTTTAAACATACAGTGACATTAAACATTGTTATGTTAAAAAAAAGAAAAAAGAAAAAAAGCTTTTGTGCACAAATCAGAAAATACATTGTACATTTTACCTACAGGCCAAACCGTGAGTGTCTGTGGCAAAGCCCGACCCAGGAAATTGCACTGATTTTATATTTAGATCAGAGAGAAATTGTCAAGAACAGGCGCTTGCATTTGGATGTGTCCAATGATAGTAGGTTTGGTTGTGATCAATCAGAATAATGTAGGAATAAAAATGTATGACAGTTTAGTATGATGACATGTAATTCACATATGCTGAAATATGATATTATACATCATGTAATATTATTATGGCTGTTGCCATGACCATGAAACCCAACAAAGGTTTAATGTAATGTAATTCAAAATACCAAAACCGAGCACCTATTAATCTCGTCTTTGCGCGTGAAGATTGAGGCCGTCTGCCAGCAGCGGTTAGGTCATACAGTGGAACCCCTCTCTAGCGACCTTTAAAATGTTGACAAAAATCGGTCCTTGTGGAGGGGGGTCCTTACAGAGGGAGGGGGGCGGAGTCAGGGGGCCACAAAGAAAGTCAGATTTAAAAAAAAAAGAAAACAGAGAAGTTTGAGTTGCTGACGACCGTTCTCTCTGAAAGCAAACTGCTTCGATTTCATGTTTGTCCTTGGTGTCCACCAGTTCTGGTGCATGTACTACCCTGGCCAAGTTTCCTCTCAAGACATCAAAGAGACCGCCCCAGTATACTCTACAGCCTCTGGGCGAACCACCTCTCATAGCTAAAACTGGGTCAATGACCCCTGGGAAGAAGGTCAGTGTCTATAAAATTTTACTCCTAGGCCTGCGGCCAGGGGGGGGGGGGGGGGAGTATACCGGTACCATTTGAGAATCAGACCAAATGAGAATTGAACCATTTGAGAACATCCTTTTTTTTCAATCACTACATCGAAGGCCTGCGGCCCGGGGTTCACAAGGGTTGGTTTGTTTGTTTGTTTCAAACCCACACCCATATACACACATTTCCCATTTAAACCATTTGTCGGCCCCCTGTCGATATTTATCGACTAAGTTCCTTGTAAGGGTTTATGTTGGTCTTGAGCATGGAAGTGGAAGGTTAATGCTCCGAGCTGCCCTTGCTGTCCTCTGCAAGAGATACCACACAAATGCAAAAAAAAACCGAGTGAATCCTATACACACCCCTATACCGGGGGTGTAAAAAAGAAAAAAAAGGCGAAGCATTACCATAATATGGTATCGCTCTTCGATGGGTTGTACGAGGGACACACGCTTTGCATAAGGCGTAAAATGTCAGGTTGTTTTGTTTGGGTTTTATGGATCTTGTGTTTTTGCTCGACGAAGCGAAGAAGATATCTGGGAAAAAGAAGCACTAATGCGGGAAGTACTGAATCTTGCATTAGCATGTTAAGAGTTTTGTTACACTGAGGTTCGCCAGCATTGACTTGTAATTAGACTACGTCGGAATTGAAGGCGTTGTTGCTGCGATCAAGTTGGGTACAAATGAGATGAGATGAGATGAGAAGGCCTGCTTACCAAATCCCTACTTAACCGAATCCTACAAAAGCTAAGCGGGACCTATTGAGCGAAAAGTGTCTATGTTAGAACCATTCAGTCATTAATCGGAAGTGTGTGCGCGCGCGCGCGTGTGTGTGTGTGTGTTGTGTGTGTGCAGTGTGTGTGTGTGTGTGTGTCACAGTGTGTGTGGGTTTGTGTGTGCGTGCGATTGTTCGTGTGTGTGCTTGCGTGCGCGCCCGCATATGCTGATTTTCAACTTTTGTCCCCACAGGCATGCGGTAAATCCCGCCTTCACCACGGAGGGGAGGTGTCGGACTCCCAGTTGTCGTTGTTACCTCCCGAGGAGGACGTAATTGAGGCAGCAGCTCAGGTCAACTGTCGCCGCATCCCGGTGGAGGCTGACTTTCTCTTTTCATACTCCACAGTGCCGGGTAAGGTCACTGTTTTGGAGCAGCTGTCTATCTTCGTATTTTCCGTCCAAAATGTTGATATTACTTTTCATTCATCATCGTGAGTCTTTTTCATGGCGTGACATTCAGGAAGAATTATTGTTTGAAAGCAACATGAGATTCTTGAACGTCTTGAACGTAATGATCTTCAGTTTTCTCCTCTTATAGTTGAACAACCAAGATGGACCCTTGTTCATTCGGACATTTTGCCCTGACAAGAAGACAGAGTCCTACCATTATAGTATTGATCATCCGGGTAGCAGTGTGTAATGGAACGCTTCAACCTTCATCAAACTGTATATTCTATGCAGGCTTCATCTCATGGTGAAGCAACCATGAAAGGTCGTGGTTCATCCAGATGCTGGGCATTGCTCTGGAAACCTAGACCAAAAAGACTAGCAGTGTGTGTACCTATTGAACAAAATAATAATGCTGTTGTCTCTTTGCGGGTTTCTTCTCTTGCTGATCGAAAAGAAAACATGCCTCTTTGTACACCACACTGTGCTCTCTTGGCAGGTTTCTTTTCGTGGCGGAACAACCAGGAGGGGTCGTGGTTCATCCAGATGCTGGGCATTGATCTGGAAACCTACCGGACCAAACAGATTAGCAATGTGTGTGTACCTATTGAGAGAAAAAAGTAATACTGTTGTCTCTTTGCAGGTTTCTTCTCTTGCTGATCTCAAAGAAAACATGCCTCTTTGTACACCACACTGTGCGCGCGCTCTCTTGGCAGGTTTTTTTTCGTGGCGGAACAACCAGGAGGGGTCGATCGTGGTTCATCCAGATGCAGGGCATTGCTCTGTAGCAACGTGTGTGTACCTATTGAGGGAAAAAAAGTAATACTGTTGTCTCTTTGCAGGTTTCTTCTCTTGCTGATCTCAAAGAAAACATGCCTCTTTGTACACCACACTGTGCTCTCTTGGCAGGTTTTTCTCGTGGCGGAACAACCAGGAGAGGTCGTGGTTCATCCAGGCGCTGATTTCTTCACTTGCTGATCTCAATGAAAGCATCCTCCTTTATACATCATTCTGTGCTCTCTTGGCAGGTTTCTTCTCGCGGCGGAACAACCAGGAGGGGTCGTGGTTCATCCAGGCGCTGATTTCTTCACTTGCTGATCTCAATGAAAGCAATATACATAATTCTGTGCTCTCTTGGCAGGTTTCTTCCCGTGGTGTAACAACCAGAAAGGAATGAATGAAAAGGAATATTTATGTTCTGTAGGCTATTAATGAGGATTGAGGTAATATAATATATGGAGGGAAAAAAGCCAAAAAAACAACAAGTAACACAAAAACAACATTGTACACCACATGCACTGTGCTCTCTTGGCAGGTTTCTTTTCATGGCGGAATAACCAGGAGGGGTCGTGGTTCATCCAGGCGCTGTGCATCGTGCTGGAGAACTACGGCACCAAGATGGAGCTCCTGCACATGCTGACGCACGTCAACCGCATCGTGGCCTACGAGTTCGCCTCCTGCTCCGACAAGGAGTTCACCGACAACAAGAAACAGATGCCTTGCCTTGTGTCCATGCTCACGAGATACGTCCACTTCAGACCCAAGAAGCAGGACATTAGGTGATCGCAGCTTATATGCAGAATGGGCCAAAAAAGACTCTTTCTTAGGATCAGGATTATTGTGAAAATGTTTAATAAAAAAGACATTATATGCTCTAGTGGAGCGGAGGATCTTAACTGTTTTTATAGTGGGTTTTTTTGTGTGTGTAATAAGTGATTGTTGAGGTGTGTGAATGGATACTGCACTGAATGATGATACGGAAGCATCTCACATGCACGCACGTATGCATACACAATCACACTGTAAATCAACCGTCGAATTGTCCTGGGGCCAAGGGAATTCAAAGTCACATAAGTGTGGCTAGAAGTGGAAATCTTATTTGAAGCAGGGCTTATTGAAACAAGGAAAGACTACTGAGTACTCCGTTGATGTTAAAGTTTCTCTCAGAATAGAAGGAGCAAGCACCGAATCCTCTTTCCCTTATCGCCTGGATCGAGCAGAACACGTATGCACCTTTGCACTACTTGCTTCGTGAGTTCCACACACAAATGTCAACACGACTTTCATATCAGGTCTGGTCGAATACATGTCCTAAATGGTTTCTCTGGATATGTAAAATCGTGATACAACCCCAATACAATCACACCGTTTTCAAGGAAAACAACAACCAAAACAATCATCAATGTAAGCACCACTGACCTGCCCCTATCTCCAACCCCGAACGAGAATGTATGGACACTACAGTGGAACCTCTCTTTTAAGATCTCCATTATAAACCTCCCTCTACTTTTACTCATTGTCTCCCAGGTACGGATATATCCGTACCCACTCATATGGCTCTGTCTGACCCGGTACGCATATATCCGCTCAGACTGTTAGCTTCAGTTCGCTCAGACTGTTAGCTTCAGTCGCTTCCTGTAACGTCGATCTAACGCCTGCTTTCAAGCGTGTCGATACACAGTTACTACAATTCTGAGTAACCTGCTGCAGCACAGCTGGTCTCGGCTAAAAAAAAACCTTGGGTCAACATAGGTGGGGTAGAAAGTGTTCAAGACCTCTTTTTCTCTGTTTCTTCAGTGAAATAAATTTACCTCCATTATAATACTCTCTCTCTCTTTCTAGATATTAGGTCTTACAACAGAGGTACCACTGCACTTTTCATACCAAACAGGAAAATCTCTTGACCACTGAACTGAACCCAAATGAAAGACATTCAATGAACATGACTTGAGACTTATGTACAACAAGGGACACTGCGTGGAGAATCAAGGTTTACTCCCAGCAAACCAAATACAGCGCCAAAGATCACATTCCTCAACTGAGTAAGTATTTCCAAGACCACAATAGTTCTTTGCAGACCACAGGAAGACATAAAACTGGCGTACACACAGCCAACACAAAACCAACATGTCAAGACGGTGGTTGCACTATATATCCCGTTTCCAAACCAGCATCTCTGTACATGTTCAAAGCCTTGATCCAATGAAATTATTCATTCTATCATGCTGACCTGTCAGATCCTCTGATTACAATAACAATTATATGGGGAAGATTCGTTAGATTTCCCAGTAAAGACAAACTGGTGCAGTGTGTATGTGTGTGTGTGCCTGAAGCTGTACTATCCCAGTCAGAATAAATTCAAACACATGAATGAATCAGAAAATGTCACAAACTTTATTCATATGTCCAATCAGGCTATGGACATAAAAAAAGTCACCGTCAAGACTTGTTCCCTCACTACCCAACAGTCCAGGCCCTTCTGTAAGACAAACATTTAAACAAAATCTGCCAACATTTCACCACACACACACACACACTCTTAACTTGCATGTCACCTCTTTCAGTCCAAGACCTCCATTCATTCTTTGTGTGTGTGTGTTCAAACATCAGTCAGCTCTCTTCACACACACACACACGATTTTAATGTTCTTTTTGGAACTACCACAGTTATTGAATAAAGTCACCAGAATATCAGTGGACAGGAACAATTAGCCCAACCATGTTCACCGTGAACACTACATGACAAATAGTCTCATATCTATTATCACTGGTGGAAACTGAAACCAAAACATGAGTTCTTTTTCTGTGAAACTCACTCACTGATGAAATCCATGAGGAGAACCAAACGAAAATTGAACAGCAGATAAAACTCTCCCTTTCAGATTTTACAGTTTGTTAGGCTGAGTTAACCACAACGATTCACAGGGTTGATGATTCACTTGTTCAGCTGGCTTTTGATGCGGTCTTGACTTGTGAAGAGGACGTAGGCTGTAGCGAGGGTCAATCCAATGGCACCACCTCGTGCACACTTTTTCCATCCAGCTGTAAAACACAAGCAGATCATGATTTTCAATTTACTCAAGAATTGCAAAAGCCAATGCCAAATGGCAAAACAAGCTGAAGAATGAAGGGAGATAACAAGCAAAAAGTGCTCGCAGCTGTCAGCATAAATGTGAACATGCTCTGTTTCCTGGAAAATAATTTACTGCAGTGCATTTGTGACAATTTTTCCTGCAATAATGTATCATGCTCTCACATGTTACAGTCACTCTCATTCCCATCGATGTTTTGAGTGAGTGTGATCGACTGTTATACAGTTGAACCCCTATTTTTGGACCACAAAAAAAAATATCTCTGAGAAAACCAGATCTTGAAAAAAGAGGCATTTTAAAATGAAGGTAAGAAAGCGTCACAACTACAAGGAAGAAAACTGCCAAATGTACAGTACATGCAGTCAAAAACGACTACGAGAGGGGCGCAACAATGGTTCCCCTAACAGTAAATTTAATACATTACCTGAACATTTGAACAGAAGTCCTGTGGCAGTGCCAGCAACAACAGTGTTCAGCTCATCATCCACTCCTCTGCCGTAGGACAAGACCACCCCAAAGATACTGTACATCAGGGCTGTTCAGAGTGAAAATATCTCATTTCAGTACTGCTGTCCACCATCAAAAGCTAGTTTAATTACTGAGACGTAAAGGGCTGTTCTAAAACCATTGACTACAACATGAAAATCAGATTACCACACAGAAAGGACTGGCATCCTGTAAAAGATGCTGCTCAGCAAGAGAAGATACATATATATATATGTCCATACTTTATTGTGATTAAATATACCCCAAATGTAAGATAGGGAAGTAAATGCATTCAGTTGTGAAAAATAAAGGCTTAACGTCACAAACGTTATATTTTGATAAATTTTAAACACACACAACTTATAACAACTTAATTAAACACATACCTACAACTCCCAAAGTCTGGGCACTAGATGCTCCTTGTTTTGTGATAAAGTTCAGCATTCTGGGGAAAACAGAAAAAAGGGTTTATTGCAGATATCAATGACCAGGCCCTCTTATTAACAATAGCATGCTTTATATATATATATATTCATTCTACATTCCAAGCTTTTTATTTCTCATTTTCATTAGTTTATTATCCTGATACTGGGACATTCTGGTCACTTCCTCCCAGCAAAAAGCTGGCAGCAACAGTAGTCGTGCTACCCAAACGTGTATGTGCTTAGGTGTAATCAGCCACCTGCATGAGGTCCTTTATGCGTCACAACTACAACGTGGGGTGGGACATGGACACCATCTCCGAGTCATCATGTAACGTTGAACCATGCCCTTCATAGACTGGACTTGAACCTGTCTCAAGAGGACCACAAGTCCAGTGCTCTGCCACCTGTCTCAGCTACTGGACCTCCCAATCATAACACCATACTGATCACAAGTCCAGTGCTCTGCCACCTGTCTCAGCTACTGGACCTCCCAATCATAACACCATACTGATCACAAGTCCAGTGCTCTGCCACCTGTCTCAGCTACTGGACCTCCCAATCATAACACCATACTGATCACAAGTCCAGTGCTCTGCCACCTGTCTCAGCTACTGGACCTCCCAAGCATAACACCATACTGATCACAAGTCCAGTGCTCTGCCACCTGTCTCAGCTACTGGACCTCCCAAGCATAACACCATACTGATCACAAGTCCAGTGCTCTGCCACCTGTCTCAGCTACTGGACCTCCCAAGCATAACACCATACTGATTTGCAACATTGCAGATCCTCCTATATTACATTTATTTT
Organism: Littorina saxatilis; assembly: GCF_037325665.1. Taxonomy (NCBI): domain Eukaryota; kingdom Metazoa; phylum Mollusca; class Gastropoda; order Littorinimorpha; family Littorinidae; genus Littorina; species Littorina saxatilis. The sequence continues at coordinate 72,237,014 of NC_090246.1, read as the reverse complement.
TTTCTTGCATGTTTACTCATAGTCATATGACATTTCATTACCATGTTCTAAGACATTAAAGCAAGTTTTACCAATGGACAGAATTAGCAAGAAGAGATCTATATAACATAAACAGAGCACACAGAGAGGCATGTCTCCTTCTGGCAATGGTCTTCAAATACTTACTGTGTTCTGCGAACAGCTCCTGTCAACTGGTTTGCATTTGTTTCCCTGAGACCGGTGTACAGACCATTTAACCCCCCAACAGCCGCACCTGTAAAACATTTCCCAAAAGGGGGAGTGAAAGGCTATTCTGCTTTCTGGTACCAGTACTTATCATTCAGTTAATGAGCTTCACACATATATATGCCTGCCAAACGGTTGTGTGACGTGTCTAGTGTGTTGGCGAAGTGTCTTGTGCTTGTCACTTCTCGCTTTCAGCCCTCACCGCTGGCTAGCACCGTCTGTCCTTTTTAGGACAATGCGAAAAGAGAGCAGAATGCGTCAGTTCCTGCCAGTACAATAACCTCTCCACAACAAGCCCTATGTAGTGCCTCCATCGCGGCGACAGGCGTAAACTGGGTACCGCAAGGCCCCAGGCTAGACTACAAGGACTCGGAGGAGGTTGGCCCCTAGACGTGCGGCATGCGGGCCCACCGGTGTGTGGAAACGCCCAGGTGCCCACGAACCAACCTCCAGCTATGGGTCAAATAGCCGGGCAGGATAGGCTCGTCAACCCTGGCAGGCAGCTATCCTAAGAGAAGACCACTCTGAATTCAAAACGAGGGTAGAGGAGGCTCATCATCCATGGAAGGAAACTCGTCTAGGAGAAGGAAAACTCCGAAATGAAACCCACGCAGTCCCTCGAAGACGGAACGGCACTGGCCTTTTTTAGGCGGGGAGCAGACCGGGTGCCTACGCTACCCTCGACAAATGGTTGTGTCATCAACGAATCATCAACACATATATATGCCATGTCTAAAATTAACCGTCAAGGGATCAGCAGACGAATTAACCTATATATATGACAAAATAAGTACTCTTCGTCCATCTATATATATATACGACTAGTGTCTGTCTGTCTGTTCGCGATGCACGGCCAAAGTTCTCGGTGGATCTTTTTCAAATTTGGACACCGTATTCAGCTACACCCCGGACACAACCTCATCGATGAGATATTTCAACACGTGCTCTCAGTGCGCAGCGCTGTGCGCGCTGAACCGATTTTTTGTTTTGTTTTTTGTTTGTTGTCGGGATCCACTACCAGTAACTCTTCTTTATCTTCTCCAGTGTTTTCAGCCGCGATTATCTCCCTTCCTCCGTGTGGCGTCAATCCATATTCCTGTTACTACGTTACTATTTTTAGAAGGTCACTGCACGTTACTATTTTTAGAAGGTCTCCAGCGTTTTGCGCATTTATCTCCTTTCCTTCGTGCGCCGGCTAAGCCGGCGTACACCCGGCAGAGCTAGGTCCCAGGCGCAGCCTGGTATTCGGCTCTACTTCTTCCCGGCGAAGCCAGTACCCGGCGAAGCGGGTAATCATCTAGTGTAGTATAGTTTCATTTTGCTATCATGACGAATCTTTATCTTCCCATTCAAAAATAAAGAAGAAGAAAATAGTGGATGGGTAAACAAATATTATATGAATTATCTCTGTTTCTTTCTGGGTTTCTCTCCCACTCCCAGTCTCCGTGTCACACACACAAGCACACATTGATGCACTCACATACAATCATAAACTTATACCTCTCTCTTTATAAGCAACAAACTTTCACATCAAAAATCATGCAGCTTATTAAAAAAACCAAAAACAAACGTGAAAATAACTAAATAACTTAATAAGGCTACACAAAATGGATCATAGATTAAACACAGAAAAAGTTTAATCATTACAATTTTTATATAAATTTACATACCTACAAACACGGATCCACCTATTTGTGAAAATGACAGCTCCAGACGGCCTCTTTGTCTGTTAGCTCCCTCAGGAAAAATAAATTGAGAATCGGCACCCTGTGAGAAACAATAAAATGTTATCAGGAGAGCATTGTTGACTAGTTACTGTTCTCATTCTCTCTCATCTTAGGAGAAGAAAATCACAATCGACTAATTCCAGAAATAACTTGGTCGGGTTTGTATGGTTTGTGAAAGAGTGAATACCTTTACTTTTATTCAAATTCATGAGACAACACAATACACAGGCCAATAACTAGCTAAGGGTGTGCATGACACACGTGGACAAGAAGCACATGTGCTTTGTTTGTCTCACCAAAAGTAAGGGTATTCACTCTTTCACAACCCATACAAACCCGACAGAGTTAATTATTTCTGAACAAAATCTATTTGTAATACAAGCTCATTTATGAGTTTTCAAGGACACTGACATTCGTAACACCTTCAGTAGTGTTTTAATAGCTTTTTTTCAAAGACAGTGGCTAAGATAAAGAACATGCAAAAAGGTTGGTTGCAAAGCCTGGAGACTTGAGAAATGCAAGGATATGACGACCAGTCTAGGGCTAAAGAACCCAAAAGTCCTTAATATTATAATAAAGATGTGTTCTTTAAATACATGATAAGAACTGAGGTCATTTCTTTTTTACAGAAAAGTTTTTGGAGCTCAATTCTAATGTCAGAAAGATTTGTATCCCAGCAATAGAAGCACATGCATCATAAGTGACTGACCTGCAAGAAATACTGTTTGCAGGGATGGCACAATCTAACAAATTTCACTGGCCAGCCGGGCGAGTAACTTCAAGAAATTCTCTAGCCCGCCACATATTTCACTGGCCTGGTACATACCACACACTAGATTATTGCAGACACATGCAATAATGTTATTGACAACTGACTCAACATGGACTTGCCTTTCAGCTTTGTTTTGTCTATCGTTCTTAAACCACTCAAATGCATTGTAATGAAGAAGAAGATAAGTAAATAAAAAAAGCAAGGGCTTAGAAACAGAAAAAAGAGGCTTAGATCAAAAAATTAAAAAAATACTGCAAAACTCCATCCTATACCAACCAGTCCTTGGTCAACAGCTTAACCCTCTTGGCACTGCATAAATTTAAAAGCATTCACTAAAAATTGGCGTAAAATGAGCCTGCTGTTTGTGTTTTGATTGCAAGTGGTCTCATGATAACCTTAGACAGAGTTAGACACAGAAAACTATATAATTATCATTGGAAAGAAGAAAGCTTCAGCTTCGCAATGGAATTTGCCTGATTTGCAGTGATACATCAGGGGTCGACACTAACTTATTTGGCCTGGGGCCACACTGGCCCCAGAGATGGAAATTGCTGGGGCGGAAAACAAAAATCTGGGGCCCACTCTCAGTATTCACGTGCGGCAATGCATTGTTTGTTTTTCTTCATCGTACTCAAGCCAGGGAAATTCTTTCAACCATTTGACATTGAAATTACGACAGCGCTTCGCGCTATTGGCTGCATCGGTCTCCTTTTTTCGTTTCTCTCCACCCTGTTCTTCATCTTCATTTCCATGTCTTTTTACACCACGGATGTGTCGCCACATTTTGCGTTTGGCATTTGAAGGCGATACTTATCTCTCACGCTAAAGAGCGCAATCTGGGAGTTATTTCCCTTGCGGCATTGTCCTTCGACGATTTCAATGTTTTTTTTCTTGACTGCGGCATTGATCGTAACGCAAACTTCAGTGACGACTTTTACTGGTGATTTTTAGTGATTGGCTCTGGCATTGGAATTTTCGGTTTGTCATTGTCAGTTGGAATTTATCCTGGGGCGGAGTGGGCCCCAAGCTTCGGCAATGTTTGGGGCGGAACACAAAACTCTGGGGCGTTCCGCCCCCAGCCCCCGCTAGTGTCGAACCCTGTACATGAATGTACAGAGTATAAAAATGACGTATGACGCAAGCCACGATCGTGGCTCATCGTGCTCCAGTGGGAAAGCCACGATCGTGGCCCATCGTGCTTAAAGGCCTACTAAAGTGCAACATTTTTATTTGCCGAAAACATGTGTAATAGTAATCTCGTAAATGTTCCAAAGACCATTTTGTAAAATTTTGCGTGGCTGATTTTTTATTGAATAAAATCCGATTCCGCGCACCTGTCCATTCTGCGAGAGACAGCCCCCCCCCCCCCCCCCCACCCCCCCAGTGACGTCATGAGTGTAACACGGCCTGCAAGAGCAACATGGCCGACGGTGATAGTAGCGCTGCCACTGCTAGTACTTATGTTCTGGAGGTAACTGTTATATCAGGCATAAAAGGAACCTCTATTTCAAGAGCTATGCCAATCTTTGTTCCCTTGGGGGCTTTATTTCAGCTTCATACTGTGGCTTAATTTAATAATTGTTAACTTACCGGATTGATGTAAGATGGGTCGAAATTGAGATATGGGGACATTATAGACCCCGCAGCTCCGGCTGTTACTGTAACACAAAACAGAAACAATTTTAGAATACAAAAAACAAGAAAGGAAGGTTGTTGGAACGTTTGTTATGACATTAATTAAGTTATGTTATTGTTATTTTTGATTCTGAATTTTGGAAACAATTTTAAATTTCAACGAAGCCTCGGCTGCTTTTCTGTTGTTGTGGTTTTATCTTATTTTGAACACGTAGACCTGTATCGAAACAACGAATAATAATAGTCACTTCGTTTTGAAGGTCACATGCACAGTCTGAGTCTTGCATTTCATTTTCATCCCAACGTTTCCTTTAGTGATCGCTTTTAAAGTAACACAAACCTGGAACATTCATTGACGGATCTGCGGAGGAGTATGGGGAAAATATACTCGGTGTTTTATTTTGATCACCCATGTTTATCAGTTTCTTTCTACTGCAGCCGAACACAGTTTAAACTTGCGATGTTCCCCTCGGCGTTTCACATGCAGTTCGGCTCTTGCAGCAGACGGAAGTTACGTAAAGAATATAGAAATGTGGATCTGTCAATGTTCTGTACACATACGGTATTATTTTTCTATTGGAAATTAGTATGAACAACTTAATTTTGTTAATACAATTGTTCGAAAATATAATGACTCTCACTGTATCATTATGTTCTTTCTGATTTATTTCTATATTTCTGAAACGATCGTTAGGATTTTCTTAACTTTTCAGAAACACTGTCGAATCCAATATTCAAGGGTTAAGGCTATTTGGATCACTCTTCCGCAACATTGACCCACGTGTTGTTTGGTATGATGCTGTTTGGCATGAAGTACCACATTTGACTATGCAAAGATCGGTTTATCTAAATTGAAGACACGACATAAGGTGCGTTGATTTTATGATGTTTCTTTTCTAGATGGTGTTACCCATGTTTAAGTCATATGCCACAGTATGAACCACTCCGTATTCATGGTGTGAATTAATGGGGTGATCTGAAATTTACGCTGTTTTGTTTTTACTTCTTTTTGTTTCATCTGTCCGTCATTCATCTGTCCGTCAGGTAAATTTTAATTGTAATCGTGTAAATTCCCTGCTTGTGTTGTCTAACCACACACACACACACACACGCGTAGCGGAGCAGTCCGGAACCGTCCGGAGCAGTCTGGGGGCCGTCCGGAGGCACACACATTTATAGGGGGCCTACATAATATTCGTGTGTGTGTGTCTGTGTGTACATGCAAGTGTGCGTGTGTGGGTGTAAGTGTGTGTGCATGCAGATCTTTCTCTCTCTATCGATCGGCACACATTTATTCATAATCTTCTTGTGTGAGTGTGTGTGTCACAGTGTGTGTACATGCGAGTGTGTGTGTGTACATGCAAGTGTGTGTGTGCATGCAGATCTTTCTCTCTCTCTCGATCTCTCTCTCCCAAACAAACAAATATGTTTCTATTTATTATGTATAAATGTGTGTGCCTCCGGATGGCCTCCGGACAGCTCCGGACGGCAATTAGTAGTACCCCTAATTCTCTCTCTCGTCTCGATCCTTCTCTCTCTCTTTCGATCTTTGACCATCTTTCCCCCAATCCCTGTCTCACACGTGGCATTTGCACATGCACACAAACAAAGCACACACACTCTCCCGCTTCACAGTCTTCTAAAAGTGAAATGAGCCTTTTGATAAAACGTTTGCCAATTAATTGATAATAAATTAAGCTTGTTAAATTTGAAAATCAGGGATGGCCAAATCGTCCGCCCGATCGCCAGGGGCGAGTAAAAAACCCGCCGGGCTAGTAGAAACAGCCTGGCAGCTCTCCCGGCTGGGCAGTAACACATTTTTCTAAAATGCAAAATTTGTGGTTGCACTTGAGTTTTAAAGCCATGAACACTGCAGATGCAGGGACTTCTGTCGTCTGCAAAATCATCGCCATGTTCTAATGAAACAAAAACGAAGTTCCTGTGCGTGTCACCGCTGTTTTCATTGTGTAAAGAAATCTAACACTCATAATTTGTTGTGTGGTTTGTAGTATAAGTAGTATTGTACCGGGCGGGCAAAATTTCTGGCGGGCTAATAACTGTCTGAAAGTTACTCGCCTGGCTGGGGAGTTAAAATTTTGAGAATTTGCCATCTCTGAAAATGCCTGATTGCTGAAAGATTTGAATCAAACTGCTAAATGTTTCAGCCCAGCTTGGACAGATCAACATTTCCAGACAATAGCTGTACTGCCACAAGATACTTCAGACCTTTAAAATAACACAGACGTCATCATGTTTAACATTGCAAGCATTCGAGACAGTATTTTGAAGAAGATTGGAACCAGTGAAACTGGTGATAAAACTGTGACGGATCCAGACGCTCAACCAATCAACATTGATGGTGCAAATGATTCAACAGCAATTGCTCAGACTTCTGACACCCCTGTGCAGAGTGGACACAATGCAACTACCCCAACCTTACATCCACAGTCACACACTTCAAATCTCTTCAGTGTGGATGGCGAAGGTGAGAGCAGTGAAGATGCAAACAAGCATCAAGTAACAGGTGTGACACTGACAGCCAACCACACAAGCTTAGAGAATGCTCAGTGTGCATTGACAGTTCGGGGAGATGATAAAAACGTGTCCAATCTCCCTGAGAATGAGAGATGTCATTTCCAGAAAGATAGTGTTGCAAGCAAGCAGATTCAGGATATTGCTTCTGACGGCGATGCTAGCCTACCGCATACTGACACTGATGTTGCAGATGATGTCAGCTCAACTAGCAGACATGTTCCAGGCAGCATTGACACTTCAGCGGAGATGATGGAGTGTGATGATGCTGCAGAAAAACTTGTGAGTGACGTGACTGACTTGCCTCCAGCTTCCAGTCTAGACAGACAAAAGCATGAAAAAGGAGAAGATAAAACAGGTTCTCTCGCTCAACCAGCAGCAGCCACAGAAAAGACTGCCGGTGACATTGTCATTAAGACTGAGATCATAGACAAAGGTTATGAACAGCACCTGACTGATCCTGCACGTTTAAGTTTTGCTGAGGTTAATGAGAACATTGAAGGGTTTCAGAATGTGTTCATCAAAACAGAAAACAGTGTGGCTGAAGAGGATGTTGGTGAAAGTGATGATGTTGTGCTCGTTGGGGTTGGCTACAGGAACCCTTATTCTGACTCTGAGGGCGACTCTGATACAGACACCTCATCATTGTCCAGCTTTGAGGCACCTCCAGAGAACAAGAAAGAGTAATTTGTTTCTTTTTATCTTTAACTCGTTTTGCCGTGCTTGGCTCTACATGTTCTTTTACATTTTTATAAATGTTGATCAATACGCATTCATCATTTCGTCAGATTTTTTATTTTTTATTTTTTATTTCTTTGCTTTGATTTTTTTAAGTCTGTTCTGTTTAATCATTTGCATGAGCTTTTAGTTTTAGACATTATTTGTATTAGCATGGGCAAATAATTTTTAAAAAGCATAAGGAGAATAGTAAAATCAGATTTAGAATTATTACTTATTACAGAGAGCACCGTATTGTGTGTCATTGGATTTGAACCTTGTCAAAATTACCTAGCAAGTGTCATTCAAATTACAGATCTGTGTAGTTGATATATATTTTGTATATTGTTCTGTTCAGTACTTGTTGTCACCCCCCGCGGGTTAGGGGAAGTCCCATATTGGTTGGGACGAGAAAGAATTTACCCGATGCTCCCCAGCATGTCGTAAGAGGCGACTAACGGATTCTGTTTCTCCTTTTACCCTTGTTAAGTCACTGTGTTTCTTGTATAGAATATAGTCAATTTTTGTAAAGATTTTTGTCAAGCAGTATGTAAGAAATGTTAAGTCCTTTGTACTGGAAACTTGCATTCTCCCAGTAAGGTAATATATTGTACTACGTTGCAAGCCCCTGGAGCAAATTTTTGATTAGTGCTTTTGTGAACAAGAAATAATTCACAAGTGGTTCTATCCTATCTTCCCCCTCCCCCCGTCGCGATATAACCTTCGTGGTTGAAAACGACATTAAACATCAAATAAAGAAAGTAAAGAAAGAAAGTACTTGTTGTCATACAGTATGTTCAGAATTAGCCGGCCAAAAGACTCATTTGAGTTTGCTTTTGTGTCCAACTCCAATGCCCATTTATCTTAATTTTACTTTTCAGACGCCAACATGAGGAGGAAGTTGTTGAACCAAGGACGAGAGGAGAAATGTACCCTGAGGTGAGTAATTGAAATAAGTTCAAGATTTTATCTTGATCGAACAAAAATCTGTTCGGATAGATTAGCAGTGAATGGGATTCAGTGTAATCTTAGAGTGGCATTGGGGGTGATTTCTCAATATCAACACACAGTCATGCACACACTCAAACACATACACTCTCTCTCTCTCTCTCACTCACCGATTTTTCGCCCTTATGGAATTGTGAAGAAACCGGTATATTTCTGCACTACAGAAATATGAATAGATCTTGGAACTGCTTTTGACAAATTTATGTATCACATGGCCTCAACACTAGTTCATAATGACAGTTGTCTTTCTCTGTTTGCAGGATTTACCTCCCATTGAAGACTTGCAGATAAGTATCAGCGATGAAACAAAGCTGTTGCAGATTGGAACTGTCAGTGGCATTGTGGACATTTTAGGTCAGTTTCAATTTAAAAAACAAATTTCTGGTTCCTTAATGACCAGCATTTAGAAACTAGCATTCCATGTAACTTGTAAGTGCAGATTTTTTTGTTAAAAAGCATATAAATTTCACTGAGGCACTTAAAACAGCTTTCATCATTCAAAAGTGAAACCTGTGTTTCTGGAGGCCTGGTCATTCATAGACATCAGAAAACAAACTTTGTTAGATTAGAATCTATGAGAAGTGTGTATACCTTTTTTGTTTAAAGGCGCAGTAAGCCTCCCGTAAACCATCACAGATACTGTCAGGCTTTTACACACAGTGCAAACACCCTTCCATTTGAACGCTCACCAAACGGGAACATCTTAGGTGCCCTCCGTAAAGAGCGAGCAATTTTCAAAGAATTTATTTTTGCATGGTTTATCTTACCCCTGAGCCATCGTGAACCCGTGTGATCAAGTTTCCCTTTTTCACAATGTAGTCGTCAGTTAGTAATTTGAATGCGACTCGCTGTGAGCTTATCTGCAATAGCACGTTATTAAGTACCTCTGACTATGCACGAAACAAAAGACTGTGGTTCACAAGAACTCTAGCGATGGCTTTTAACTGTTCAGAGGAACTGGCGATAGGTGTAAACCGTCATCTGCTACGAGAACCACGACCTTGCGTGACCCTGCTTCCGGGCTTTTCTTTTTTCAAACTTTCAAAACTTCGAATTGTACTGATCTTGTCTTGATGAAAAAAGAATTCTTTTATCATTTAAGCATGTTTGTGTAACAAGCTGTCAATTTATTATTTAGATTTTAAAAGTTCGGTCTAGCGCCAAAACACACCACGGTCCGATTGTCTCTGACACTCTCTGCACAATTAATTCTTTAAAAATTGCTCGCTCTTTACAGAGGGCACCTAAGATGTTCCCGTTTGGTGAGCGTTCAAATGGAAGGGTGTTAGTACTGTGTGTAAAAGCCTGACAGTATCTGTGATGGTTTACGGGAGGCTTACTGTGCCTTTAAATGTAATGTGTTATTTTGAGATGATTTATGTTTACTTCTTTTAAGTAGTCCTCGGTTAGATTCTTAGAACAGTAGGAATAACATTCATTGTAAAATAATGTACAAAATACATGGAATGATAGTGTTCAAGTATGTTGTTTATCGTCTGCTATTTAACCATGGAGTTGACAAGCCTAAAAAGTAAACATGAATGCTTGCAATGTTTTTACAGTGGTGATCCAGTCAACAGTTATGGCGGGTGGCCATGTTTTACCAGTGAATGAGGACACAGTGTTTTTCTTTGAAGACAGAAAACCTTTTGGAAAGGTAATTTTCATATCATTATTAGACACAGAATACAAACACAAGCACACATACAAGCATGCATGCAGGCATACATTCACAGACGCACACAAACAAACAGAACATTACGCAAGCAAACAATGATGACGAAAAGAAATGTACAGATAAACACTTGGACATGAAGAAAATATTAAGGAATTTTGGCTTGTTAAAGACAAAAGTTAAAAATTGCAGAATTTTGGCTGAAAGTTGTGTACAGTTTGAGCATTTTTATTTTGAACTCAATAAATAAAAGAATTAAGATTGAGCAAAAAACAAACACACACCAAAAAAACAATTCTCTGGCTTTAATTACTATATATATATATACAGCTTTTTAGATTCGGTAAATTTTATTTCGGTTATTTTCAGACTTTGTGCTGCTCTAACCTTGTGTTATGTTGTTCCTTTAGGTCTTTGAGGTGTTTGGTCCAACCAGATCCCCGTTCTACTCTGTGCGTTTCAACAGCCGTGAAGACATTGTGAGCAAGGGAGTGGACGTTGGCCTCAAGGTCTACTTCGCACCTGACCCCGCCCCTTCTGAGGCAGAAATTACGCACTTCGTCTTCATGAATTCCTTGCTCAAGTCAGTGTTTTTCGTTTGTGTGTGCACTTGTTCACGGAACGTTTATTTAGCCACCAGTTTGTCTTTCAGAAGGATTTATCATGCATTTTCAGATATTTAATTACTGATTTTAACATTGATCTTGTTTTTCTTTTTACCTGCTCTAAGTGACGCACTTAAGTGACTACCTAAGTGACGCACTTGCATAAGTGGAAGGACTTGATGATGAGTTTGACCATGCGCCTAATGCCTCTATACATATCTCTGGCCTCACTAAAAGCAAGGGAAGTCACTCTTTCACAACCCATACAAACCTGAGTTATTTCTGAAATTCGTCTGTTAAGAAAATGTTGTATTCCCTTTTTCAGGCTGAAGGGATCGGATGCATCGTGGCAGGACAACAATGAACCTCCTCCCAGTGTGAGTACATGCTTCATCTCTTGTTTGCTCTCTATTTCCCCAGTGTGAGTACATGCTTCATCTCTTGTTTGCTCTCTATTTCCCCAGGGTGCCTCAGAATGTCTTACTTTAAACTGTGGACTGGGTGGCCGAGTGGTAACGCACTTGCGCTCGGAAGCGAGAGGTTGCGAGTTCGACCCTGGGTCAGGGCGTTAGCAATTTTCTCCCCCCTTTCCTAACCTAGGTGGTGGGTTCAAGTGCTAGTCTTTCGGATGAGACGAAAAATCGAGGTCCCTTCGTGTACACTACATTGGGGTGTGCACGTTAAAGATCCCACGATTGACAAAAGGGTCTTTCCTGGCAAAATTGTAGAGGCATAGATAAAAATGTCCACCAAAATACCCGTGTGACTTGGAATAATAGGCCGTGAAAAGTAGGATATGCGCCGAAATGGCTGCGATCTGCTGGCCGATGTGAATGCATGATTTATTGTGTAAAAAAAATTCCATCTCACACGGCATTGAATATGTGTGCAATATAAATTGCATAAAAAAATAATTTAAAAAAAATCCCTGCGCTTAGAACTGTACCCACGGAATACGCGCGATATAAGCCTCATATTGATTGATTGATTGATTGATTGAAACTGTAAACTCTTGTTTTTTAATGCTCTTCTGTTTCTGTTGTACTTTAAACTGATGTCTGAAGGGAGGGTATGAAAATGGGGAAAACTACATGTTTTGTTGGGAATGAGTACTGCTTGAAGATATCAAGTTCTTGGGGCAGGGAGGTAGGTCAGTCACCAGCTGGCTTTAAAATCCATTTGTCACTGTCGGTGTGGATTTGAACCCCGGGTTCCCCCAGGGATTTATTTCCCAGAGTAATTTTCACGGGGACACTCCTCAATATCTGAACACCCCCTTTTACATGCATGCACACGGTTAAGATCCTAAGTTCACAGCTAAGAACTTGGGGCTTGGACAATAGGGCCACGCTCATGCACACGATTAAGATCCTAAGTTCACAGCTAAGAACTCGGGGCTTGGACAATAGGACCACGCTCATGCACACGATTAAGATCCTAAGTTCACAGCTAAGAACTCGGGGCTTGGACAATAGGGCCACGCTCATGCACACGATTAAGATCCTAAGTTCACAGCTAAGAACTCGGGGCTTGGACAATAGGACCACGCTCATGCACACGATTAAGATCCTAAGTTCACAGCTAAGAACTCGGGGCTTGGACAATAGGGCCACGCTCATGCACACGATTAAGATCCTAAGTTCACAGCTAAGAACTCGGGGCTTGGACAATAGGACCACGCTCATGCAGAAAAAAAAGAGGAAAAATGGGTAGTGACTTACTGCATGCTTGCAGCTTGCTTTCCTCAGGGGAAAAAGCAAATTGAATTTCCATGAGTAATGAGAGTAACCTCATGAACTTTTATGACATTACATGACCATATCTTAATGATTTGAGGTGAGATTTGAATGCACATTCCATCAAGACAGTGCTACTTTCTGTGGAGGTCATTTCTGAGACTTGAAAAGTCCAATGGTTGTGTTGTTATGTTTGCGTGCAGATGGTTGAATACTCAGATGACGAGGAAGAGAAACGAGCCAAGGCGAAACGCAAGAACGCCAAGAAACAAGGATGCGGAGATGGAGACAGTGTGAATGAACGAAAAAGGTGAAGACATTGTATCTTCTAGTTCTAGTTCGGGATGACGTGTTTGATGATGTGAGCATAAAATGTTAAAAGAAACAACACTCATGGATGCACAGATTGACCGCAGCCATTTTGTTGATGGGCGCTTTTAGAGATAACAGGCAGACCATAATGCAGATATGTAGATTTACACAGTGTGTGTGTGTGTATGTGAGAGAGTGTGTGTTGCCTTACAGATGGGTGAGTTTGTGTGTGAATGTTTGTGCGCACATTGCCTTTGAGATGATGTTATATTTTAGTTTCTGCTAAAATCATCCACATGCTTAAACAACTGAAGATATTTTCTGTTTTATTTTCAGGAACAAACACACTGATGGAGCATCAGAGAGTGGTGAGCAAACAGAAGTCTTATAATTTTGGGTTGGCTTTAATCATTTTTTTGTTTGTTGTTTAAACCTGTTTTTGCGTGGAGTTAAAAAATAGAAGAACAAAATGAAAATTTCCCAGTCAAATGCAACTTTTTTGGCGTAAATTTAATGTTCTACCTAAATAATTGCAAGCAATCATGCACCTTCATGAAAACTAATAAAAATCGGCTTACCTCCCCTTACACCCTCTTCTTATCTCTGCATCCCCTCTCTTTCCAAACATCTGTCTTAGAATATAACTTGACTAAGTACATGCTTTCCAATTCCAGTCTGAAAAATGCAACAGTTGGTTCTCTTGTGTTTTTGTGCAGGACCTCCCTCCTCTGATAGGCGGCCAGGATCGCACCAAACGTCCACTACAGACAGGCAAGACCCTTCGTTTGACCCCAACCAGAGGAGGTTCAACCAGTCGCAGCAGTCTCGCGGCAGGGGCGGGTTCAGGAGAGGTTTCCATGGAGGTGGACCCCATTTTTCTGGCTCTCATGATGGACAGAGTACTCAGCGACCCCCTCCACACACGGGTCCTTCAAACGGAACAAGTTTTCTGCAGCCTTCCAGGTTTTCTGGTCCGGGTTTCAGAATGTCATCTGGTCAGTCTCCCAGGTTTTCTGGTCCCCCTAACCAGATGGGTTTCCAGCCCCAAGCATTTTCTGGTCGCGGCAGAATGCCTGCTCATCAACAACAGGCGTTTTCTGGGCCTGGCAATGGGATGCCCCCCTATCAGCTGCCACCTTTTTCTGGTCCTAATGGCGGGATGCATTCTCACCCTCCTCGTATGTTCTGGGGCACTAACAACAACAATAACAACAACAACAACATGCAGCCTCCTCCGGTGTTTTCTGGACATTCACAGCAACGTTCCCCCTTTGGCCAGTGGGCCCCAAACCCTCCCTATTGAGGGGTGTGTATAGCAAGGACATGGCTTGACAGGATCTCATTACAGTGGTACAGATGAACCTGCCCTTGCTACCACCTCTTGAGAGCAACCACCTGCCCACAACGACTGCTCTGAAAGAGCCCAGACGAGTTTGTCTTCTACATTTGTATATCATTCAACTTTCCATTGTGACCACCTGGCTATAATGACCACTTTTGGTCGGTCCCTTGGCTGGTTGTTATAGTCAGGTTCCACTGTGCCTGCGATGTGAGATGTTCAATGAGAGGACCACTCCCATGAAAGGACACCTTCTGCTGTCTATTATCTTTACCGTGGTATACCGGTCGTGACAGGCCTCAGGTATTATAGGGACACTTTTAAGGGAAGCTCCGGCAACTGAATTTAGAGAAGCAGTACTGTAGTGTAGAGTGGAATCCACTTTATAAGATCCCTTGATTTCACTTTTCAGGCTTTCCCATTTTTAAGACCCTGGTTTTTTTCTTCAGATTTTCTGTTCGTAACCTCTGTAAATGTTGGTTCATTTTAAGACTCCCTCCTTTTCAAGGCCTGCTTTTCTCAGTCTGCTGGAGGCATTCAAGGGGGTTACACTGTGTGGCAAAGTCTTTACAAGACTTAACAAGACTTAACAAGATCTTTATGTAAAAACTGCTGGTTGTGGAAATTGTGGAAAGAAACTGAACTGTGAGTGTGATGCATGCGGACAAGCACTTGTCAAAAGCTGCATTATGAAAAGGTCATCTGTTCTTGTTACTGTACATCCATGACTTAAAAGAACTCATTGTGACTCGTTTAATTATAAAATGTTGTGATTCTCTTGTATGTTTCCTCTGGCATCGTCGTGCAGCCTAGATGCTCCCCAGCATGTCGTAAGAGGCGACTAACGGATTCTGTTTCTCCTTTTACCCTTGTTAAGTGTTTCTTGTATAGAATATAGTCAATTTTTGTAAAGATTTTAGTCAAGCAGTATGTAAGAAATGTTAAGTCCTTTGTACTGGAAACTTGCATTTTCCCAGTAAGGTAATATATCCCATGACCTCCCTTCTTTGTCTCTGTTACTTCAGTATGGGTATATATGTTGTATTTTTATAGCTCAATAAATACATCATGGACTCCAAAAAATATATAGTGCAGATTCCGATTTGGGCAAAGGACTACTTTTTTCCCGACCTTTGACCTCGCGCCGAACAATGTGACACATTTGTATGAAGTTCTAAAATCGTATTGCACGGCTCAGAAAACCATATCAGTTGCACGCAAAAATGAATCTCAGAACTGATCTGATGTATGAGATGCAATAAGCAAAAG
Organism: Littorina saxatilis; assembly: GCF_037325665.1. NCBI lineage: Eukaryota > Metazoa > Mollusca > Gastropoda > Littorinimorpha > Littorinidae > Littorina > Littorina saxatilis. The sequence goes on along the minus strand of NC_090246.1, from coordinate 72,221,462 downwards.
TTTCTTTCATTATGAAAGCAATGCAGGTCGAAAAAAACGAACATTCAACTTACAAGATAACCAGATGCTAGCGAACCAAAACAAAAACACGAGTACCCTCCCCTTGCATCGTTAGCAGACGACTTTTGAGAATCTGTCGGTAGTGTGTTTTGGTGTGCGCCTTCAGCTATCAAACATCGGCTGTTTCACGTGTTTTGCGAGCAAGTCTACTCTTTTGCCTGGCTCTGCAGTAAGTCCACATATTTTTCCGTAATCCAGTCATATTCCTTCAAAATGCAATCAATCGGCGGTGACAGACGTGTCGGTCGCGTTTTCCTCACTGTGTGACCCATACCAGTTTAAGTTCATCCATGCAAACACACTCGCAACACACATTTCAAATAGGGAGCAAATGGTTAAATCTAAACCTACATATTTGTTGCCTAAAATTTGCTTCTCTGTCAATAAGCCTAATTACACACGTTCGAGAAAAACAACGTGGAATCAATTCTGAATCGAGTAAGCCAAATGGGTACCGCCCAAACCCGTTTCGCCGTGCCGACCTGAAACGCAAAACAAAAGAATTGTGCGCTTCAACTAAATTAATTTCTATTCGACTTCATTACTTTCTTGCAACTTATGAACCTTTACTTAAAGCTTTTAAATGGTCTGAAAGTAGTGTTACCGCGTACTTATCGATGCACTCATTCGTTTTATTTTTTCAGCGACGGTCACTTAGTTTAAGGTTGCAAAAGGGCTAAGTCTCGCTGGCAACAGTTTTACCCTGCACAGATCGCAACAGTGCCGCTAGTAGTCTACACTTTGTGTTTGATGGTAGAATGGGATATACAGATTACAACACTCGTGGTTTTTTATATGGCTTGTATTTCAGTCAAGACCCAGCGGGAATATCAATCGAGAGCCACTCGCCAGAGGCTCGTGTCTCCCGATGATATTCATCCGCTGGGTCTTGACTGAAATACAAGCCATATAAAAAACCACTCGTGTTGTAACCTATACATATTGTACTACGTTGCAAGTCCCTGGAGCAAATTTTTGATTAGTGCTTTTGTGAACAAGAAACAATTGACAAGTGGCTCTATCCCATCTTCCCCCTTTCCCCGTCGCGATATAACCTTCGTGGTTGAAAACGACGTTAAACACCAAATAAAGAAAGTAAAGAAAGAAAGTCGTGCAGCCTTGAACATGACTAAATGAGAGCTCTTTTAGTCTTCTGAGAGGAAAATCAGATTTGTTTGAATTTTTTTGCTTATGATGCATTAACTTTATGAATGAATGCCACATATATGCATTTGGATCAGTGCGCAGATTTTTGTTGTTATGAAAACTGTTCAGAACAGAACAGTTTCCTATTTTTATTTTGCACTGCTATTGTGACTTGCTTGCTTGAAGACTGTCTCAGTAATTTTTATTTGCAAATTGTTAGGACCAGATAATTATCTTGGATCCAGTAAGATATTTTGGCATTCAAATGCAGTAGATGCTGTAAACTCAAAGAGATACACAGTTACAGATATATAGACAGACAGACAGAAACACACACACACACACACACACACACCATGATTAAATATCATGTTAAAAATGTATTGCACATTGAAGAATATCAAAATTATAAGGGCTCTAAATCTATAAAAAAAAAAAAAAAATCAAAGTAATTTAAATGTAGCTGATTTACTAACAAAAATGAGAGGTCCAATTGTTGTTGTTAGAATTGTTCAACTAAGCAAAATTTGCTTCAGATAAAACTAACTTGTCACAATTTGTGTTTATTTTACAGCAAATATCTTCTGTTTCTGACTTAGATGACCATCTTTTTTATTGCTTTGTTTTGTTAAATGGAGATGACTAGATATGATGAAAGACAAATGAGTCTTGTTATTTGTATGGACCAAAATTGTGAAAGTTGTAAATACATTTTAAAAGAAGATTTCTGCTTGTGTCAAAAATGTATGGGTGTGTCTGAATGATTTTCACTTTGATTTTGAAAGCACTGTTGGGAGGGGGGATGAGGATGCATGATGTAATGAGAGATATGTTGTTAAGAATTCTGTCTCAACAGCAATTACTAATGAAAGCTATGACTTCTGTACATTAATTATTGCACGACCATTACTTAATACTGTCAGAATATGAACAAATATAATTTGTAGATCACTTGCCCTCAGAAGACACTTAAATATGAGATTGCGTAGGCGCCAACAACATGTAGTTATCTAAGCATTTCTGGAAAACATGCAAGTAACTTAAACAAAGACCCTAAGGTAGCTTCTATGAATCAACATTTCAAGAGGAAAAGCACACTACTAAGCACAAAGTGCAGTAGCTAGTAATTTAAAAAACAAACAAAAAACCCTGACACATTTGACCCTCATAATACAGGGTCAACAAATACAAATTCAATATTTTCCCAATGCTTAGTTAAAATCAGCAGTTATTAAGTGGTTTGTGTTAGCCAAGTACATGTATTGCAATATGAACATGAACAAGGTTTGTTGCCACTCCTTTCACTGCATGGTCACGGGATCCTTGAATTTTGACAGCACTTAAGTATTTTCCTCATTCTCATAAATCCGCTGAAGATTAATAGTTCATCTGACAGGTTGACACTATCATTGTAACAGCAAACGAAACAATACAAAAAAAGATGATGTGAATTAATCAGCACCGTTTAAAGCTACATTCCTGTTTGTGTAATCGATAATGTGAGTTACTACAGACCTGCCCAGGCTTTTACATGTGTGAAGACTGAGAAAAGAAACAAATTTGAATTGATCCAGCATAGCCAGTCTGGTTGAAGGGACGTTAAAAACGAACACCAATCAAACAAACATGTGGGAAGAGCATCCTTCCACTTGGGCACATAATATCTGGTAAGTGTCTTCTTCTTCTTCTTTTCTGCGTTCGTGGGCTGAAACTCTCACGTACACTCGTGTTTTTTGCATGAGTGGAATTTTACGTGTATGACCGTTTTTACCCCGCCATTTAGGCAGCCATACGCCGTTTTCGGAGGAAGCATGCTGGGTATTTTCGTGTTTCTATAACCCACCGAACTCTGACATGGATTACAGGATCTTTTTCGTGCGCACTTGGTCTTGTGCTAGCGTGTACACACGGGGGTGTTCGGACACCGAGGGAGAGTCTGCACACAAAGTTGACTCTGAGAAATAAATCTCTCGCCGAACGTGGGGACGAACTCACGCTGACAGCGGCCAACTGGATACAAATCCAGCGCGCTACCGACTGAGCTACATCCCCGCCCTTGGTAAGTGTCTAAGCGGTAGGATGCTCTTCTCACGTGTAAAAGCCTGATAGATCTGTGGTGGGGCACAATATCGCTAAAACGAAAAGGAATGTAACTTTAAAAAGCCAACTAGAATACCCACGTGATGAATGAAATGAGCTACATTAGTTCTCCATCACTAGTCTTTGTGGAATAACTAGTTGTTAGAGACGGAAATCGGCTGTGAACATGTTCACCCCAAGTATATTACGTTGTCTTTCTTTTCGTAGTGTGTTGATTGTTCGATTCACAGAGGTGTTTGAAGAGATTGACCTCCATTGCTTGAGCGGGGTAGTTTCAGATTGCCTTGAAAACAGCAATTCTTTAGTGTTCACTGGGATCATTCAGTGTTCCCCGTCTATGATATGTATACGTATATATACAGCAGAGCTGG
>NC_090246.1:72210285-72212785 GCF_037325665.1 Littorina saxatilis | reverse complement strand
AAGGTTTGCCATAAAGCATGTCCGATGATGTGTGCTGACGATATTCCTACCCCAACCCACGAAAAACGTTGCCGTAAAGCTTGTAGGATGATGTACGCTGACGATAATCCTAACAACGAAATACGTTGCCCTAAAGCCGCAGCATAGTCAGATGAAGAACATGCTAACGATATTCCTACTCAAACCACGAAACGCTTTGCCTTTATAAAGCTTGTCCGATGATGTATGCTGACGATATTCCTACCCCCATCCACAAAAAGCTTTGTCATAAAGAATGTCAGATGATTATGACGATATTCCTACCCCTAACCACGTAAAAGTTTGCCATATAAAGCATGTCAAATGATGTATGCTGACGATATTCACCACCCCTCCCCTTCTCTTTCATTGTCAATTTGTCTTTTCTAGCAATTGATATTCACATAATTAAGCGGCACGTACATACGTCGTACATTCTACTCACCAGCACCCTACCTTCACCCCCAACCACCCCTCCACATCTCTTTTGTACGCTCCATACAGTTATTCTATCTACACCAAACCCACACCAACATCCCCACCGTCTCGTGCGCGCTCCAGTATCTCAAAAAAATTAAAATGTGTATTCTTCTGGTTATCAGAATGATCTTGCACAAGTTGATCTTACATGATAGTCAGAAGCCATCGTCCCACCCACCCAACCCACACCTTTCCCCAACCACGTTCCGTCATCTTGCCTTTTCGTGCTCTTATTAATTTCGCAACAATCTTAATTCATATTCTCATGGTAATCTAGATGCACATGGTTTCATTGTATTCACAAGTCCCATTCCCCCCCCCCTCCACACACATCTCCCCCACACTCTCCTGCATGCTCTAATATCCCCTCAATACCAATTAATATAGTTATGGTAATCAAGAAGGACATGCATTCACAGTACTCATCACCCCCCCCACACACACACACACACACACACACATGCACGCGCGCACAAGCACACACACACACACACGCACGCGCGCACACACACACACACACACACACACACACACCTTACCCACTCTCTCTTGCATGCTATAATTTCCTCCTCAATCACAATTAATATTTTCGTGATGATCAAAGAGGCACGTTCAATAACTTGATTGTGCATACTCACCAGCCACAAAACAGCAAATGGCGCAGAGGACCGCGAGCCCACTGAAGCGTGTCCCCCGACGTGTGTAATACACCTCCATGACCGCGCAGATACACGCCAGCACCCCCATTAGTGTCCCCACCAAGGACAAGGCTTGACATCCCTTCCACCAGCCTGAGGGTTAACGAGAGATTTTCATGTGAACATGAGATTACCAGAGTAGAGTGAGAGCTGCAGAGAGAGAGAGAGAGAGAGAGAGAGAGAGAGAGAGAGAGAGAGAGAGAGAGAGAGAGAGAGAGAGAGAGAGAGAGAGAGAGAGAGAGAGAGAGAGAGAGAGAGAGGGTGGCGCAACAGAGACAGACATAAAGAGAGAGAGAGAGAGAGAGAGAGAGAGAGAGAGAGAGAGAGAGAGGGTGGCGCAACAGAGACAGACATAGAAAGAGAGAGAGAGAGCTAGAGAGACAGACATAGAGAGAGAGAGTGAGAGAGAGAGAGAGAGAGAGAGAGAGAGAGAGAGAGAGAGAGAGTCACACAGAGACTGAGACAGAGCGGCAACTAAACAACTCTTTACACAGTAGAACTCCCAACCAACACAAACACTCGGGATGTAAATAGTTCAAGATCTTGCAAACCTTGAAAGTCTCCAAGCTCAGGCGACTTGCAGGCGGAATAGAACACCCCCCATACAGTCACATCCACGCACCACCGCCATAGACCCACGTGTACCTCCGCCCGGGTGATTGCACCCGGTTGGGTGGCGTTGGCCCCAGGGTCCACCCCTTCACGCTTCAAGACTTGCAGAAACGCCTGGTAGGCGGCCGGCTTAGCTTGTTCCTTGAACCAGTAGGGGGCGCCCATTCCGATCATCTGGATGAGCGTGGCCAGGGCAATGAGGACCACGCAGCCCCAGCGTACCACCCACTGCGTGGACAGCATGGTTTGGCTTCGAGGACGGCTGATTGGTGGGTGAGTTTGTGAAGATGTCAGGCGTTATCGTTATGGCACTGACCGTATAATTTCTGTCGCCTTGGTCCGCCAGTGAGAACTGCTGAAGTTTGGACAGTGATCCTCACCGCAGAACGTCAACGGTAGTTGGCCTCAAGAAAGTGAGAACTGCTGAAAATAGTTTGGAAAGTGATCTTCACTGAACCGCAGAGCGTCAACGGCAGTTGGCCTCAAGAAAGTGAGAACTGCTGAAAATAGTTTGGAAAGTGATCTTCACTGAACCGCAGAACGTCAACGGTAGTCGTCTTCAAGTAATGGATGACAAAGCCGTGCAAACCAGTGCTGCTCTTGCCAAGCTTGGGAGTTGCCTTCATGGCGTGGACGCTGCGACTTTGGTACAGTGTGTTTGAAAGAACTGCTGATAATGTTTTTGGTGATGA
>NC_090246.1:72182785-72205285 GCF_037325665.1 Littorina saxatilis | reverse complement strand
CTGTCGCGTCGCGCCGACCAGGTGTTTCATTCTCTGGGCCTATGCGTCACATCGATGTTTTCTCTCAATCTTCCTCATGATAAATCGGTGCATTTTACAATTTGTAAGATTACAAAGAATGGGGCAGGATGTTGATTTCCATAAAACCAGGATAACAATCTTTCCAAGATCTATCACATGTACAATGCAGTTAATTACCCATTTGTAAGAATGGAAATAATGAGGTCGTGTTCTGATTTAAAAAAGGAAGAGGAAGATCGTGAAGATCTGTTACGTATTCAGTGCATTTTGCCAATTTGTAAGATTGGAAAAAAAGGAAGCAGCATAATTTTCTTATAATTTTTCATAAAAGCAGCACAATCTTTTGCATTCTTTGTTCATTTTTCCATTTGAAAGATTAGAAAGAACGAGGCAGTTTGCCGATTTTTAGTAACAAGAAACTCAAATAAAATATCTTTTTATTTGGTATGTACTTGTTATCAAATGAATTTGTGAAGCGCTTCGAGCTGTGGGGAAGCGCTCTATACATTTTCCATTATCATTATTATTATTATTATCATATATTATGTAAGACCAAAAGAACGTGACGGAATTTTGCTTTTGGGATGAGCTGTGAATAACACAAGATCTGGCAGGCACTGATTAGCATTTCGTAGGGATCTGACTGACAATACTGAATGAAACAAAAATCAAAATTGTACAACGGGCGGGGATATAGCTCAGTTGGTAGAGCGCTGGATTTGTATTCAGTTGGCCGCTGTCAGCGTGAGTTCGATCCCAGGTTCGGCGGAAATTTATTTCACAGAGTCAACTTTGTGTGCAGACTCTCTTCGGTGTCCGAACCTCCCCCCGTGTACACTACATTGGGTGTGCACGTTAAAGATCCCACGATTGACAAAAGGGTCTTTCCTGGTAAAATTGCTTAGGCACAGTTAATAATTGTCTACCTATACCCGTGTGACTTGGAATAATAGGCCGTGAAAGGTAAATATGCGCCGAAATGGCTGCAATCTACTGGCCGTATAAAATTTCATCTCACACGGCATCACTGCAGAGCGCCTAGAACTGTACCCACGGAATATGCGCGATATAAGACTCATTGATTGATTGATTGAACTCTCATACTAACGTTACTTGAAACTGAGTGTGTTGGCTAGGAACTGAACATTCACTCAAAAACTTAGATGGGGAAAATGAACGTGTAAGCTAGTAAAACCCGACTAGACCGCAAATTGTACACACAGAGTTTTACATACAAAACAGCAAATCTATATGCAATTAAAAAGTCAGGTAGAAACCAGTTATAGCCAGCTGTTGTTCAATAGCCTTGCAGACTGGCAGGTAAATTGTGGGTTAAAATCCCATTACCTTTCGATATTAATACTGCCAGAGACACACAATTAAACCATGCCAGTTGTTGTTGTTGTTGTTTGTTGTTGTTTGTTGTTGTTTGTTGTTTGTTGTTGTTGTTGTTGTTACCGTCGACATGTACCCGGAAGAACCTGAATATTTTCCAGATATTTAAAATTTGCTCGTTGACTGTTCTTTCACAAGTCTGTTCCTTTGCCCCAGAAGGCAAGAAATAAACAATCGACAGAAACTCAGACATACACACGAGCTCAAAGAAAACATCAAACAACGAAGAAAAAAGAGAACGTTTTTTATTTGACAAAAATATAGCACATAAAATTAGCTGCAACCATAGTCACCAATGAAACAAACTGGTTGTATACAAGCAAGAATACAATTTCAAAAATATTCTACTGCGAATAAATTTTGCAAAAAAACACATTGACAAATCAAAATGGTAGGTATGGACCGATGAGGTGGAAACACAAAGCATATCGGTAAACAAACAAATGAACAAACAAACAGACAGACAGACAGACAGACAGACAGACAGACAAACAGAGAGACGGACAGACAACCACAGAATTAACAGTGACATCAAGGAGAGTTATTAAAGAAAGACAGACAGACAGACAGACAGACAGACAGACAGACAGACAGACAGACAGACAGACAAACAGAGAGACGGACAGACAACCACAGAATTAACAGTGACATCAAGGAGAGCAGGGCCGGACTAGGCGAAGAGGAGGGGGGGGGGGGTTGCCAGTGGTGGCCCAGGGGGATGTCCCCCCTGGCGGCAGGGGCGGATCAGTTCATTTTATGACTGTTTTTTTTCAAAAGTATATTGTGAAGATATAGGTGTGAAGGCGCGAAGCGCCGAGCCGACGGCGCGAAGCGCCTAGCTTGCCAGGGGGGTCTGGGGGCATGCCCCCCCGGAAATTTTTGAAAAAAAGGATGCAAAATGGTGCAATCTGGTGCATTCTGAGGATGATCATTACCAGTTTCAGGCAGCAGATTTTGTCACTGATTAATACCCCAAAAATTGAAACTCAATGTAAAATAAAGAAATGCATACCTCATTCAATATTTTTATTTTTTGGCTGGGGGGGGGGGGGGGTCCGGAAACCCTAGAACCCACCCCCCCCTCGTTGTGGGGGTCAGGGGGCGAAGCCCCCTGAAGCTGACGGGTAGGTCATATATTCTGAGATAGGAAAATGGTCGCTCCTTGCATGAAACGGCATAAAATAAGCAATAATAATAAAAAAAATTAAATAAGTAAGGTACATGTTTAGGCTAGGGGGGGGGGGGTTGCGCAACCCCCATAACCCCCCCGGTAGTCCGGCCCTGGAGAGTTATTAAAGACAGACAGACAGACAGAGAGACAAGGAGACAGACAGAGAGACAAACACACAAATAAATAGTGCATTTAAGGAGAGTAATTAAAGAAAGAAAGAAAGACAGACAGACAGAAAGAAAGAAAGACAGAAAGACTAGACAGAAAGAAGCAAAGAAACAAAAACAACACACAACAAGGCAACTGAAGCAAACACATTTATAAACAGAACCTCTGCAAAACATACACAACGTCAAAGTATAAACAGACTAGTCCAGGTACAACACACCAAAAAAATGCTGCCTTATAAGAATTCACGCGCGAAACAACAGGTGCGGTCAGTGCTGTTAATATGAAGCATGAAAGGAAGAAAAATCGTCCTAAAGTGTGAAACGTACATTTTATCTAGGGTATGCATTCATGCAGACCATGTCAGATCTGGCCAGGATTTTACATGTAATTAAACCACCCCTCTGCTTGAACGCATACAATAAATCAACACCCTGACTGCTGCTGTTGTGAGTTGATTTTTTGGGAGTTTATTTCTTTAAGAGCCACTACGTAGTACGAAATTCATTGAAAAAAAACCTCCATTAAATAATCCGACAACAACATCACCTATATAGGCTGTTTGTTGTTTGGTATGTGACCAAGCGGAAGAATCGTCCTTTTTTTTATCACACGTAAGAGCCTCAGGGGCGGATCCAGGGGGGTTTCCGGGGTTTCCATAACCCACCCCCCAGCCTAAAAAAAAAGAAAAAAAAATGAAAATAAAGAAAAACTGATGGCTCAGATTGCACCAGAATACTCCTTTTTCCTTGATTTTTGTTATCAAAAATTGTCCAGGGGGGCATGCCCCCGGACCCCCCTAGGAGCTGCACTTTGTCTTCTAAGTGACGGCTTTGGAAAGTAGTTGGGTAATTCGTTGACTCACGTTGCACCAGATCGATCAGTTGTCCTTGTTTTGATCCAAATTTGACTTCTGAAATTTACTTTTTGGTTTCGGACGGTGTATTTATGGAAGTTTGTTGGCTCACATAGCACCAAATTACTCAATTTTTCTTGTTTTTATCAACATTTTCAGGGGGGCATGCCCCCCGGACAACCCAATAGGAGGTTCGAACGCTTCGCGCCCACAACTAAACTCTTCGCGTCGTCGAATTGACCCTCAGAAAAGAAATGTGGAATTCCCCGCTTAAAAATTATGTGATCCGCCCCTGAGCCTTGCCAGATGTGAAATGTTGAGCCCAAATGTTTACACGGGAAAGTGTTGCTTTAATCCCAACAGCCATCACAAACTGTGATGACAGAATAACATTATTTTGTTCTCTCCAAAAGTTGAGGTATAAGTTTCCTGGACGTAAAACTATTCACACAATCAGCAGACATTATGCAGTGAAAAAAATATAGAATATAGAAATATATCTGAAAGATAGAGAAATGATTTTTGGCTACTTTCGTAATTTTGCAACCAGTAGCAAATCTGATGACTATTGTCATTCAAAAAGAGTGATGGATATTTTCGTTCACACTGAGTCAGCTCAAAGTTGAAGCGGCGTGGCCGTAAAAAACGAAATAATCATTCAATTTGAAAAAATGAAGAACAGTGTCCGTCGATATTGTTTGCAATCACGCTACCAGCTGGAACTGTGGTGGCGCTTTAGGGTAACGACGAAGATGTATGCAGACAAACAAAGCAGACACGCAGACGAGCAGACTCGCAACCACTTCTGCGCCGTACGACCAGCCAAGGTACGACAACTCTGGGTCTTTCCCGATCATCGACATCATACGAGCTACCTCCCTTCTTGTGAGAACCGCGTACATTACCACAGCCACGAGCAGAAGGATTCCTGCAAATAACAGAGTAGAGAGACTGTACAATTTATTGAAATATAATGAGTTAAGAGGACAGCAATAAACGAAAAAAAGATAATTGACGGTAAACAAACATAATAGGCATGTGCATAAAAGAAGTCAAAATATCTCTTCGTGACCAGCACCGGCCTCGCGGTCAAAAACGGCAACATTATTTCAGCTATCAAAAACTACCATCCCTCCGACGTCATCATTATCACCACCAACACCAACACAACTAACTCATCTGAGACTGCTGAGATGATGAGCCCACATCATCATCATCATCGTCATCGTCATCGTTCACTCACTCACTCACTCACTCACTCACTCACTCACTCACTCACTCATGCGTCTCTTCTGTGCCGGAGTGTAAGGCAGAATCACGAAGCTCATCATCATCGTCGTCGTCGTCGTCGTCGTCATCATCATCATCATCATCATCATTCAATCACTCATTCACTCACTCACACACGCACACACTTACTCCCTCCCTCCCCCCCTCACTCACTTATTCACTCGCTCACTCAACTCAATCACTCAATCACTCATGCGTCTCTTCCGTGCCGGAGTGTAAGGCAGCATCACGAAGGCCACCATCATCATGCTAATCATCATTCTCATCATCATTCTCATCATCATGCTCATCATCATCATCATCATCATCATCATCATCATCATCATCATCATCATCCTCCTCCTCTTCTTCCTCCTCCTCCTTCTCCTCCTCCCTCTTTACCTCCTCCTCACCACCACCACCATGACTCACCCGAGACAGCTGAGATGACGAGGTTGATGATGGTGACGATGCGTCGCTTCCTGGTGCCGAGCTGCAGACAGGCGGTGTAGAGCAGCAGAATGAAGGCCACGGGGAGCGTGAAGGATGCAACCACCGCCAGCACCTCCACGCCAGCTAGGAAACCTGCCATTTGACGAGGGAAACAATGAATCTTCCAAAGACTTTTTCAGTCGTTATTTTTGACAGACTAATATAGTTTCTTATTTAGTTGGTTATTGGTTGATTATACCAAATCAGTCAGTCTGTCGGTTGGTAAATTAGTTGAATATTGGTTGATTATACCAAATCAGTCAGTCTGTCGGTTGGTAAATTAGTTGAATATTGGTTGATTATACCAAATCAGTCAGTCTGTCGGTTGGTAAATTAGTTGAATATTGGTTGATTATACCAAATCAGTCAGTCTGTCGGTTGGTAAATTAGTTGAACTGGTTGATTATACCAAATCAGTCAGTCTGTCGGTTGGTAAATTAGTTGAATATTGGTTGATAACTAAGTTGATTAGTTGGTGGGTTCATTAATTGGGTTGGTCTCTCCTTATCTTTCTATTTCTCTCTCTGCCTCTCTCTCTCTCTGCCTCTCTTTGTCTCTGCCTGCCTGCCTGCCAGCCTGCCAGCCTGTCTGTCTTTGTCTGTCTGTCTGTCTCTGTTTGTCTGTTTGTCTGTCTGTCTGCCTCTCCTTCTAAGTAGTGGCGTCTGAAGGTAGAAAAACAGTTTTTGTGAACACGCTCCTTAATGGCTCACCGTTTCATATCTGGCCATGCAGGCTTTTACATGAGATAAGACTATTCCTACATTTGCACACATACGAAAATTCAAGTTTGCAAGGATGCTTGATGTGGTGAGTTGGAATGTTCTGATGAATTAATTTATTTTATGAAATTAATTCAAGAAAAAATGGTCAGGGTGCACAGAGAGCCCCCATGCTGGTGATGTTTGGTGTGTGACCAAGCGGAGGGGTGGTTCTTTCTTTATTTTCTTTATTTGGTGTTTAACGTCGTTTTCAACCACGAAGGTTATATCGCGACGGGGAAAGGGGGGGAGATGGGATAGAGCCACTTGTCAATTTTTTCTTGTTCACAAAAGCACTAATCAAAAATTTGCTCCAGGGGCTTGCAACGTAGTACAATATATGACCTTACTGGGAGAATGCAAGTTTCCAGTACAAAGGACTTAACATTCGTTACATACTGCTTGACTAAAATCTTTACAAACATTGACTATATTCTATACAAGAAACACGTAAGTAACAAGGGTAAAAAGAGAAACAGAATCCGTTAGTCGCCTCTTACGACATGCTGGGGAGCATCGGGTAAATTCTTCCCCCTAACCCGCGGGGGGATGGAGGGATGGTGTTATCCCATGTCAAAGCCTGGCCAGATCTTCTTCTTCTTCTTCTGCCTTCGTGGGCTGAAAATCCCACGTACACTTGTGTTTTTTGCACGAGTGGAATTTTACGTGTATGACCGTTTTTTACCCCGCCATTTAGGCAGCCATACGCCGTTTTCGGAGGAAGCGTGCTGGGTATTTTTGTGTTTCTATAACCCACCGAACTCTGACATGGATTACAGGATCTTTTTCGTGCGCACTTGGTCTTGTGCTTGCGTGTACACACGGGGGTGTTCGCGGACACCGAGGAGAGTCTGCACACAAATTGACTCTGAGAAATAAATATCTCGTCGAACGTGGGGACGAACTCACGCTGACAGCGGCCAACTGGATACAAATTCAGCGCGCTACCGACTGAGCTACATCCCCGCCCTGGCCAGATCTGAGGCGGTGAGCCAGACTGTTTACACGGGAAGGTGTGTGTCCTCAAAATATCGCTCTGTTTTCTCTTTGTCCATACACACATTCGAACGCTGCTAAATGGTTATTTGTTTGTGAACGATTTATTCTTTTTGTAGACAGGTCCAGTCTTCTTTTGGAAAATGCTAGGTAAGAAATGCTGCTGTTTTACACTATGCAGCATGAAGGTGAAATAGAGATAGTTCAAGTGTGTATTACTCACAGACAGACACAGACAGACAGACAGACAGACAGACAGACACAGACGCACGAACACCCGCGCGCAAGCACGTACGCACGCACGCACGCATACACATATACTGACTGCGTTGTTAAGCAACCAAGCACCGAGTAAACATAGTACGGCAATGGATTTCACTGCAGAAACTATAACGGGACTTGACAAGTCACTAATGCACAATTTCACGGTTCACATAACACGACATGCAACCAGTGGCAAACACCTTCTCCAAAACCAGGAAAGCAACACAGTTAACCCAGACACAGGTGATGTTGAAAAGGCACACGAAACAGACACATTCATTAACCATACATACGTAACTTCCTAACACAGACCAAAGGCGAACAGGCACACATGCAAACACACAGAAAAGGAAGACGATTGAATGAGTTGTACACCAAGTCATTAACGATATATACACAAGAGGAACTGAGGAGATTACTTAAGCCTAATAGAAGCTCTTTTTCTTTTAACTGATTCTAATGCGCTATTAGAATACGAAAAAAAGAATCGACGCTCGTTTTCTATCAATTCTTCGGTAAACGACTGTGAATTGAGTGTCGCTAACTATTGGTGAACGGAAACACAGTTTTCGTTACTGCTATGAATATCTGATCATTGACCGTTTGCTTACTGTTTCTGGTGTACAGCTTGATTTACGTTATTATTTTCTGTTAATAAACAAAACAGTATTCCTCTCTAAGATACGGATTACACGGCTATAAACGTTGGGATTGTCTAAATCGACGTAAAGCCGGATTTATGAATATTGCATTTCCAATATCATTTTAAAATATAAGTCCAGAAACCTGTGTATCGCTGAGTGTCATGCAGCACAACATCAATCCGAGTCATGAAAAACTACTCTTTCCTCTTTGGTTTTTCATGTTCCTTCTTCCTTCTTCCTTTTCCCTGTTTCCCTTTCTGTCCCTTTTGCCTATCTTTCAGATCTTTTTCTTTTCATTTTTGTTCTGTTATTTTGTTTTATTACTTTTTATATTCTAGTCTTTTTTTTCAGGGACGTCATTCAAATTCAATCTTGTGGCTGACTGGTACATTGGAAAGCAGCATGGGTCGTAACGGTACAGCGCGCCGCAATGCTCGACATTCACACAGGTTATTAAGCAGAGTGTGAGGGTTTTTTAAGCGTGCACTCCCATGCAGACAGACAGATAGATAGAAAGAAAAGCAGACAGACAGACAGACTGGCAGACAGACAGACAGACCGACAGACAATCCAACAGGCAGCTAGACACACAGACAAAAAGACAGAAGTACGGACGGACCGATGTACAGATACAGACAGACAGATAGACAGACAGACAGATATAGACAGACAGAAAGACATACAGACAGACAGAATGCAGTCAGACAGACAGATCGATACACAGCCACAGACAGACATGTGCAGACAGACAGACAGACCGGCAGGCGGACGGAAAGGAGGACAGACGGACAGATAGACAGACAGAAAAAGAGGCAGACGGACGGACAGGCGGACAGACAGACAGACGGACGCACGCGCGCGCACACACACACACACACACACACACACACACACACACACACACTCACTCACTCACTCACTCACTCACACACACACACACACACACTCACTCACAAACAAACACACATACACACGCACGCACGCACACACACACACTCACACACACACACACACACACACACACACACACACACTCACACACACACACACACACACACACACACGCGCACGCAGGAAGGAAACTGCTGCTTGAAACGGATACTGCCAGCGTCATGTCCACAAGTATGAAAAGGCACGGTTACACGACGAACTTTTTCAAACGGAATGTTTTTCTTGTTCGATTTTTTCGTGAATATTTTGCTTTGGCTTTGTATGTTTACTTCCCCGCTATGCCATCTATTTCTCTGTAACGGTGTTACTGTGGTTACCATCCTCAAGTGCAAGTGATAAACAATCACCTGATAGGCCCCATGTGAGCTGTTGGTATTTCCATAACCGCATCGCAGTGTGATTATTTTCAACGAGAGTAAGAATTACAAGTGGCTGGAATGATATTCTTGTAATTCTTTGTGGAGTACTGGACTGAGTGTCATTGGCATGCAGCTTGTTAAGCTATAAATGAATGGGCTCTAAAAACAACAACGAAAAACACAACATAGAACGCATGATTAGAGCACTCGGAACACAGACAATCAGGCATGCAGTAGACCAGTTACACATGCAGATAGTAACGTTATTGTAGACATGGATGTTTCTTTGCATCCATTATTGCCTCTTGTTCAATTACAAAAGAGCACACGTGTCCGTTGACACGATTATATATCTATGGTTAATTTTGATCCAATGTAGTAAACAGTATCCTTTGTCGCTTACATTTTCATCTATTCAATATGCAGGTTTTGCAAAACGCTTGGCAGAAGACCTGCATCCGAACACTGTGTTAACACGTCTATATAAACATCACGTCTCGCTATCAAAAAACCCCACAAGAACATGAAAAAAGAAAAGATTTTTGTATAAGCAACAGCTTATCTGAAGGATATGTTGCTATGACAACGATGCAAACTCTCTTCACAAATTCAAAAACAGATAGACTGATATCGTTCAAAAATTCAGAATAAAAAAAACAAAAACAAGAATGTTTACTTAACTTTTTTTTGAAAACATTTTTATTCCGACTCTCTTCACTGTTTGAATTTAACAACACTCGTTTTTTCCGAGCAATGACCTCGATCAATTAGGTTCTAAGCCTCTTCAGTCCACTGCTTCTATCCTACTATTTTCACTATCTTCATTCTGTATGATTGCTGGGTGAGAAATCGATGTTCATGCAAATACTGGCGCGATGAGTCATTTGTTCAAACACTGCAGTACAAAGCCCAATTTCTGCCCCTAAAGGCCCGGCAGCAAGGATAGAAAGTGGAGAGACGAAGCTAAATAAAATGAAATGAAACAGTACGACATATTTCATTTGTGACGCTTTCTACTTGTTTTACAAAAACAACAACAACAACAACAACAACAACAACACTTGAACAACAACAACAACAACAACAACAACAACAACAACAACAACAACAACAACAACAACAACAACAACAACGAAACACAAAATCAACCGACATACCGGCATTTCACGCTCACTCGCACCACACACACACACACACACACACACACACACACACACACACACACACACACACACACACACACACACACACACATAATGTGTGTGTGTGGGGGTGTGAAAGAGAGAGAGAGAGGCAGAGAGACAGTGAGACAGAGACAGAGAGAGACAGAGAGACAGAGAGAGAGAGGCAGAGAGACAGTGAGACAGAGACAGAGAGAGACAGAGAGACAGAGACAGAGAGAGACAGAGACACAGAGACATAGAATCAGAAACAGAAACAGAGAGACAGAGACAGAGAGACATACAGACAAATACAAAGAGACAGACAGACAGACAGACAGCAACGTGAACCCTCGTTAAGCCTTGCATGCAATGTTTGCTTGGACCAGTGCTTTGTTTGCATTCCATCGTTAGTTTGCCTTGATATTAATTACGCGTAACACGTGCAGCGGCGAAACACAAGTACCTGTACCTATACGTGATATTGACTTTGACACCACAAACTATTTCAGTCGTATGTTCAAAAAAGTAGTCCATCTGTGAACTCTGAATATGCAGATGACCTCTATAAATTATTCAATTGTACTCTGAAATCAAAGACAATGACCAATGACAGTTGAGATCGAAACTCGGTTGTGATGGGTTATCCAGAATAATCACCTTCTCAGCTAACAGAGACAAAGAGGCAGGTCATGGGATAATGCATAATATTTTATTTATAACACGACATAGTTATGTTTGAAATAAAAAGAACATAAATGAACAGGGAAACTAACGCAAAAGACTGATGGACAGACAGACAGACTGACAGACAGACTGACAGACAAAACGCTCCAAATTATATACAAACATTCTAGCAGTTTACGAACCTGGGGTCTGGCAGTTTGGGGTCACTTCCTGAAATTGTTGGCACCATTCCCACAGACCAAGGCGGACTTTGACAAACTCTACAGAATCCGGCGAAGGCAGTGGGTCACTTCCATTTCCGGCCCCTCTTCCTCCTGCTCGAGCTGCTGTGGGTGGGGTAGGGCCAGTTTGAACGGGTACGAAGACACCCACCTGTACCCAGGCAGATGTGACCAGGGACACGAAATGAAGAAGTCCTGACATCAGCTGCAGCATGAGTGCCAGTGAACACAGAACTGTCAACGGCATCTTCGTTGATTTATATTCCCGTTTGTCAATGTTGAAAAACGATACTTTTTGTAGAGCCTATTTCAGAGCATTCTGCTCTGTTTTAGGATCCAATGGCAGGTCTCAGATTCTTCCTTTTCTCTTTCTTTTCAGTTCCTTTTCTCTTCCTTTTGCTTTCCTTTGTGCAGGGGACTTCCTTTTGCTTTCCTTTGTGCAGGGGACTTCGTTACGATGCAAGGTCTGTGATCACAGGAGTAAACTACTCAGGTGCACTTTGGCCAGGTAAATGCAGGCGTAGGATTGTCCTCTCTATAAAAGACAACATAAACAAAACAATGAACGAAAATAACACTGCGCGATTATTAGTTCAAACAGACACAAGAAACACAAAGAGAGTGAAAGCTGCTCAAACGCATTACTCGAAAAAACACCAGTAACAGCCTTATGAACAGAATGAAGATTGGGCAACCCTTAGCTAAAACAAACACCTAACAGAAAACAAAGTTAGACACTGAGTCTGTTTGACTTGTGCAGCTTTCAGCTCGATCAAACAGAATAAAACATCTTTCTCTCTCTTCTTCGTTTCTTCACTTTCTCTTTTTTGGTTATGTTGGTTTGTGTCATTCTTTTTATATTTTGTAGTTTCATTTTTCCTTGTCAAAACCTGTCAGTACAGGAGTCGGTTAGGGAGACGGGTATGGCGTCCTGCCCGTAATGAAATTTCCTTGCTTCTTCGTTCTTGATTCTCATCGTAAACACGTCTACAAACGCACCGTAAACATGCTGTTAACATAATATGCAAAACATAGCAATAGAAATTCCTCGTGATGCAAAGTAAATGCTTCTCATTCAGATTTTTGTGAACCGACTTGTCTTACTCAAGTTACTGTACATACAGTCATATTTACGAAGAACTACCCGGGCATGTAGAAATCCTGCCGCAGACAATCAAGACGTCCATTTTCAAAACAATTAAAGTTACTAATGTTATTGCGCTCTGGCTGCAGAACCTACAATAAAGGTAAACATACTTAAATTTAAAAAAAAAACCAGTTCACAGCAAAGCGTGTCAAATTTCAGTACAAATGTGTGGATGATGAACAGAATTGCTTCTTTTTCTGTGTCCGTGGGCCGCAACTCCGACGTGCACTCGTTCTTTTCTTTTCTTTTTTTATTTGTTTGTTTCTTTCTTTCTTGTTTGCACGAGTGGGCATTTACGTGTATGACCGCACCGCCGGAGGGGGAGGAGGGGGGGGGGGGGGCAGGGTTGCTGACATAGTACACGGACACCGAAGCCGTGAAAGCAAACATTGTGGGACTAGAAAAAGACACCTTAAGTGTCCGTTTGTAGCCGGCTTTCAGATGTACAATTCTACCTTACTATAGCTTCATATATCATTATACAGCCGGCCAGTCCGCCTCGTGTTAGCAACTGATGTTAATTGCTATTGTTGTTCCTCGTGAACTTTAGTAAGTATGCCTCCGGCTCCCTTCAGTTATTGTTTTGTCTAGGCCGTTCTATGATTAAACGGTTCATACACTAACTGTTCTCAGTTGTTTTGGTTTTGTTTTGGTTTTGATGCCTCCCTCCGCTGTATAAACCGTAGACCAGCTGCAGCAGCTGCAGCCCAACAAACGACACATTACTCGCACAGTCAGTGTTAGCTTGTAGACCCCGCTTCTCAAGCACTACTTGATTTTTGTTTATGGTCCGCGGCTTTTGTTGTTTACTTGCTGCAGACGACAGACCTCCTCTGCGTTACACGTTATCACCACAATTGAAAATCGTTTTCCTGTGTAGTGATTTACATCATGTAAAGATTACTCACACGGTTTGTAGGCCAGCTAGCACTGCGATAAACGTTTGTTTACCTTTTTTCGAGTCTTTATCAAACTGTGACCGAGCATAGCAAGTGAGCCACGTGCCTAATATAATTTGTAAATAACCGTCGTGTCAATAGAAGAAAACGGGTTTAACGTCATATGCGCAATGCTTCGATGCACCTCGATCACTTCTTGGGTGCAGTTTTATTTCATAAAGTAACGTTGGTTGCACACACATTTTCACCACAAGTACACAGACAAAATTGACTAAAAAAACACCTGAGAGATGTGTCCCACTCACAAAAAGGAGGCAGGAGCAAATCAGGTCAGGCACAAAAAACGTGCACACTGATATTCGACGACTCCAGGGTAGTATTTTGCTCTACAAAAAGGTACAACACACGCGCACGCACAGAGTGAGTAAACACACTGAATGGAATGAGCCAAGTTACCTGTCAGAGAAACCGCCCTGGGTTGCTTGTTTTTGTGCGACTATGATGAACAGGAACAAACTCTCTGCCCCTCAGTTGCAACATCTCCCCATAGCCTAGTTTTGACAGGTTGCTACGAACGAGCGCACAGCACAGTCACTGAGTAAAGCGAAGTAACGAACGTATGAAATGAACGCGCGTTGAAAGAAGGATGCTGGCTTATTCCCACCACCGCGGGAAAACACCTTCCTTCCACTGTGCTGTCTCTGCTCTGTGGGGTGCCCTTGTGACACGGTATTCAAGCTGTTTTAGATTCTCTTCATACTCCACAGATCGTTGCCACCTTTCCCTTTCGCCGTCGGGTGGGTTTATAACCAACTGTGTAAAGAGAAAACAAAAAGAGGGCGTGTCCTTTTGCCATCCTTTCCGTCAGCTGCGGGTATCACACCGCCAGAGAGTCAACGGTGGTGGGTTCAATTATCAAAGTAAGACTGTTATCACGAAACTGACGTCGGGTTGTGCCCTGCATCAGGTGACATGAGAAACGTTGTGCACTTTTAGTTTATTTTGCCTTTTAAATTCAATGAATGCTAGGGCAGAAACAAAATAACCAATAATGTCCAAAGCAACATCGAAAAGAGTTTGATTAAAAAAAAAACACTTCTTTACTCAGTACACTATTCGACTTAGTTATTCCTACTGCAAAAACCATGGGATGTTAGGAGAGATAAAATCAGAGGCAGAGTTGTATTTTCATGATCACGTCTATTTTAAACCTCGATCTACATTTGATTTTGTTTTGTCTTAGATTTTATTTTTATGTTAGAATACTCAAGACATCATCGGGTCTGAAAATCGGACTATCTCTGAGATGAAAAAAAGCCCATCAACCCCTTCTCACTCCCCATACACCGTTCCCCACCCCACCATGCATTCCTTGTGCAAAGTACAACCACTGCTACTTTTAGCGATAGCTATCTCAAGCCCGGCTGCACAAAGAACGCTCGTAAAAGAGTGGGACAGCTAGTAGCTCCATCAGAAACCCAGGGTGGCGAAGCGATCTGTTTTCCTGGCGTACAAAGAATTAATATTTATTAAACGCGAAAGCATTGGATGAACTATCGAAGCACGCAACGATACCGTAAAATTAATGATTAATTCCCGACACGACAGGAGATTCCCACTACAGGGGACTATTTGCCGTTTTCCAGGCGGGAAAGACGTGGCCAGTAATTAGCACTGAGCTTCCGACATACGGACGGGGTACGGACGGACGGACGGACGGACGGACGGACGGTCGGTCAGACGGACGAATGACTCGACGAGAGAGAGAGAGAGAGAGAGAGAGAGAGAGAGAGAGAGAGAGAGAGAGAGAGAGAGAGAGAGAGAGAGAGAGAGAGAGAGAGAGACAGAGAGAGACAGAGAGAGAGAGACAGAGAGAGAGAGACAGAGAGAGAGAGAGAGAGAGAGAGAGAGAGACTGAGAGAGAGAGACTGAGAGAGAGAGAGACTGAGAGAGAGACTGTGAGAGAGAGACAGAGAGAGACAGAGAGAGATAGATAGATAGATAGAGAGAGAGAGAGAGAGAGAGAGAGAGAGAGAGAGAGAGAGAGAGAGAGAGAGAGAGAGAGAGAGGAGACCCACGCACTTACACGCGGAATCACGCACGCACTCAATCACGCACCCACCAACTCACGCATGTACCACACCCCAAAACACTCAAACATTCACACACAGATCACACATACCTGACACATACACACGTGGCACGTGCTACTAGATTAATGTGCCAGCTTCTTCATATTAAGGTTCCCATGTCACTCACATGCACCTGGTGCATATTCGTTTACAAATTGTTTGATGTATGGATGCTCAACAGTTTTGATTAAAAAAGAGAGAAAGAAAGAAGAAACAAGAAAAAGAAGGGGAAAGACACGTAAATAAGTTGAGGGGGAAGGGCGAGGAAACGGTGCGTGAGGAGAGAAAAAAAAATCGCACTTGAAGCATGTGAAACAACATTTTGACAATCGACATGCAGATAGAGAATACTACATGGCTTGCTGTGTCGTACCAGATATATACACGAATTGTTTGTTAAAATATTGAACTGCGAGCGAAAGCGAGCTCTTCATACTATTTGAAAAAGCAACGAGTGTAAAGCTGGTACGACACAGCAAGCCATGTAGTATTTTGTTTATCCTACATACTGTACTTTCGGGTGTTTTACTCAAAACGTCCCGCAGTCGAGGCGGTCGAATAAGTTGAAGACGCTTCTTTTGGAACCTCGATCTCTTCCAAAGCCTCGTGTTATTAGAAACAAGTTTCCGTTATTGTAATTGCAGGTTTGAAAAAAAGAACGAACAGATAGGCTCAAAGTTGGACGGACACACGGACGCACGAACAAAGGACAGGCATGAACAGAAACACAACACAAACATGTTTTTGTCTGAGCTGTGAAAGGGTGCAGAAATAATTACAGGCAACTTTGATCCCTGAACAGGGGAGGTCCATAGAACGGATAATTTCACGGCTACACAATCAATAACATTACTTCTTTGGAACATAATCTCTCTCTCTCTCTCTCTCTCTCTCTCTCTCTCTGACACGTGCGGACGTGTCTGCGAGAGCTGCGGTTTTTGATGGAATTTACCAAGTTCAACTGTGCTTCAAGTTCCCAAAATTGATGTGCATGGATATAACGGTGTGTATGTTCTTCTTGTGAAAGATGAACTTGTGAATTTATTTTTCTGTGGAGATACCAGCATCTTTCTTTGTTCTGTTTATGTGTGTATTCGCGCACTGGACATTGTTCAAGCTGTGCTAACATCACGCGGCTCCAGCATGAAGGAAGTGGGCGCCAGACAGTGTCTGTGACTGTACTTCAGACTTGTATCCGGTTACCAGCCTCGCTGTTTTCCCCTGCTTAGTTATGGTTGACTGAACACTAATTGTTGCCATCTGTAACTTTTGTGCTGGCTGTGTGGACACAGTGTGTGCTATTCCGGATAAAGGCCATGATGGAGATTTTAACGAGTATAACAAGTTACATACACTTGGCTTGATTTCATATAATGTAATGATGTCAAATTCTGATGGGGTCGTTCGTGACAAAATACAACTAAAAACATGTCTATAATTACTCGCTCAAAACTACAGAGATCTTTGGAATTTATCGAACACAAAAAGGATCACAATGAGGTAACTTTCACATGTAAACCCTGTTGCTTCCCGACGTGGAGGGCAGTCATCCGATACAGATACGCGATTGACTTGCCTTCCCGAGGTTACTCCACAACATGGACAGATTACAAACGCAAGAGCGGACATGTTGAAATTATTGACTGTGAAGATGACTACTCGGCATCATCTATCGTCATCACCCCCACCCCAGCGCAGCTGGACCAAACCACTGTTCGTCTGCACCATGCGAGCCAGAAACTGCTGACCATGCATTTCTATCCTAAGACCAACATGTTTTTGGTCCAAGGCAAGCTGTGCCAGGACTGGGTGAGAGATGACTTTCAACGCTTGCAGGGAGTGGTACACGGGCTGATGGACCTAGACAACATGTCTGGCAGTGCGTCACACGCCGTGTACAGCACCGTACCTCTGGACACGCCCCCTACTGCTGTCAATTCTTCCAGCGCTATCGCTGCTGCTACTGAAGGTGGCGATGACTCGGACATCAGCGTCTCAAGCGACGACAGCACTGTCGCAGCTGCAACTGAAGGCAGTGACAACATCGTCTCGAGCGACGACAGCACTGTTGCAGCTGTTACGGAAGGTGGCGACGACTCGAACATCAGCGTCTCAAGCGACGACAGCACTGTCGCTGCTGCTACTGAAGGTGGCGATGGCATCAGCGTCTCGAGCGACGACAGCACTGTCGCTGCTGTTACTGAAGGTGGCGGCGACATCATCGTCTCGAGCGACGACAGCACTGTCGCTGCTGTTACTGAAGGTGGCGGCGACATCATCGTCTAGAGCAACGACAGCACTGTCGCTGCTGTTACTGAAGGTGGCGGCGACATCATCGTCTCGAGCGACCACAGCACTGTCGCTGCTGTTACAGAAGGTGGCGGCGACATCATCGTCTCGAGCGACCACAGCACTGTCGCTGCTGTTTCTGAAGGTGGCAGTGACATCGTCTCGAGCGACCACAGCACTGTCGCTGCTGTTTCTGAAGGTGGCAGTGACATCATCGTCTCGAGGGACGACAGCACTGTCGCCGCTGCTACTGAAGGTGGCGGTGACATCATCGTCTCGAGCGACCACAGCACTGTCGCTGCTGCTAACAACAGCACCCCCAGCATGGACAACAAACATGCCGCTACTTCTGACATTGATGGTGACGGTGACGCTTCCACCGATAGTACAGACACTTGTGTACATGACATGCTCCGTGCCATGGTTGATAAATTAGCCTCTGAACTAAGAGATCTGAAGGTCCAAACGGACAGAAAGATTAAAGCAAATGAGGGTGGGTGTGATAGAGAGGTGAAAGACTTAAGCGAGCGACTCACAACTCTTTCCAGAGACAATGAGGGCTTAAAAAAGCGCTGTCAGGCTCTAGAGAGCAAGGTGAAAGACCTGCAGAAAGAGAACAAGACTGTCCAGCGCTCACCGTCTCCCGAAGCCCCACCCCTGCAACAGTCACCTCAAGGCAAAGTCGCTCATGCTCAGCCAATTAGCGTGACCACGAACTACGGCCGCTACGCCCATCACTCAATTGACACGGCACTCATTACCGAGCCTGAGCCCCAAGCTTGTAGCAGTCAGTCATCCCCGTCCTCCATGGTCCGCCCGCGGACTACCAAATCAACCGAGACGACAGACACTCAGAGGCAGACAACTCTCCGCCTCCCAACCTCCTGCACGTGTCTGCTTATTGGAGATTCCAACCTTAGACGCGTGTCCAGGAGACGGCTTGATCGGTCAGGACAAACGGAGGTGAGAACCTTAAGTGGGATTACCACCCCTCAACTTACTACCGTCATTGCCAGCAGCAACACTTTTCCTGACGTTAGGAAGATTGTTCTGCATGTCGGCACGAATGACGACATACAAAACACGAGTGAACTTCCAAGCAACTATAAGACGCTATTATCTGAAATATCGCTCCGCTTCCCTAATGCGGTCATCTTTGTCGCAGCCATCCCTCCACAGGCTCAGCGCAAAGTTACACGGCAGATTCTGCAAGTTAACACTAAGCTCGCGTCGCTATGTGATGGTGTAAAGGTGCAGTTCTTGGCACTGTCGGATATCTGGCGCCTTGACAGTGACGGTCAAACTGACCCAGACATATTGCAAGACAAGGTCCACTACTCTGCAAGGGGCCTGTCTCTACTTGTAAAGGACATCAAAGCCATCGTTTTTGAGAAGCGACTAGGCAGAGCTTCGTTTGCAGACGTCGTTCGAGGCGGAGCGCCTCCGCCCAAATCACACCAACCACTGCAAGAGAAGCAGCAGCAACAGTCACCTCACCAACAACAGCAATGGACACCTCATCAACAGCAGCAGCAGCTGCCACAACAGCAACAGCCGCCGCACCAGCAACAGCGGCAGCAACAACAGCCGCCGCACGAGCAACATCGGCAGCAGCAGCAACAGCCGCAACAACAGCAGCAGCAACTGTGGCAGAAACA
This sequence comes from Littorina saxatilis, assembly GCF_037325665.1. Taxonomy (NCBI): domain Eukaryota; kingdom Metazoa; phylum Mollusca; class Gastropoda; order Littorinimorpha; family Littorinidae; genus Littorina; species Littorina saxatilis. Next base: position 72,185,748 of record NC_090246.1, on the reverse strand, counting down.
GCCACCACTACTACCGCCACCGGCCAACCAACCATTTACTCAACAGCACGTCAGCCATCCCAGTCTCCCCTTGTCTCCACGTGGGGAACATCAATATCCCACAATGTATTACCCCCCTTGGATGAACGCCTTCAGGCAATATCAACTCAGCCCCTTTATGCACCCACACGCCCAGCCGTCCTTCTATGGGCAGTGGCCCCCCGGGATGCACCAAGCATCCTACTAAGTAGTTTCAAAAGGCTAATTCAAGCATGTACGTAGGGCGTGAGTGTATGTGCGTATGTTTGAGTGAGTGTGTCTAAACTCATGTAACTGAAAGTACACTAATAAGTGTACCTAAACGAGTGTGATTTCGCACATGCGATTTCATAACTATTAACTATGTCGTTCAACACCTCCAGACATTGTGTTAATTTTGTCCACGACCCCCCAAGTATTCTGCTGCTTTAACAGTGTGAAAACATCTGCATCCAAACACGCGTGTGTTTCTTCTTTGTGTGTGTTAATCTACGATTCAGACCCGTTTGCGGAGAGACTATGAATGCCTCTGCTTAAAGAAAGTGAAATCGTGTTGGCGTTGTGGGGATTTAATGTAGCGCATCGTTCATCCCTGTTCGAACTGTTCAATTTTATGTTATCATATTCTGTATGTGTATGAGTGCAGTGCTAGCAGGAACATTTATAATTGCTGTGCATCGAACGCTTATAACATTTCGCAGAATTTTTTTAAATTCTGATTTACTACTTCTCACTTGACTTTTCGCTTAAGTTAGCCAGTTACTGAAGTCGTAACTTGTTTGCTTCACTTTTTACTCTTTGTGCATTAATTTTTCTCCGTGTTTGTTTATTGATTTCATCTCTCAGATTTTTGGTTGTTGTTAATAATTTTGTTTATTATATTATGAATTTAAACGTGTCAAAACACACTCTCCAGGTTGGACATCTTAATGTCTATCATCTCGTTAACAAAGTGCCTGATATATGCGTGCTGCTAAACCAAAGCTCAAAGCCAGTTCATGTTTTTGGGATGAGCGAAACACGGCTCGACTCGAGAATTGCCGATAACTTGATTTACATTCCCCAATACTCTGTTTTGCGACGCGACAGCGCAAGGAAGAATCAGACAGGCATTGCAGTCTATATTCATGAATCAATTTCTGAATTTGCAACACGAAGAACTGATTTAGAGGACGACAATATTGAGTGCATTTGGATTGAAGTAAAAAACTGTAAATCCTCGCCTCTGCTCATAGGTTATATATATCGTAACCCTGCCGAAACGTCGATTTGGTCAGAATATTTCATTCAGATGATGGATAAAGTCAAATCACGCAATAAAGATATTGTATTGCTTGGAGATTTTAATATTAATCTGAATAAGCCTCAAACAGTATGGAATTCAACAACAACTTTATTAGGTCTTCATCAACTGGTTCTGAACCCAACAAGAATAACAGACACAACTGCAACTCTTATTGATCACATATATACTGATAATAAGAAGATTGTTTCTAATGTGTATGTGTCCAATTCCAGTATTAGCGATCATATGCCTATTTTTTGTTCGGTCTCTATGCGCTTGCCTAAATCAGGACCAAAAGGCCACACGAAGCTTTAGACATTTTGATGAGTCTGCATTTTTTCGTGATCTTAGTGAAGCTCCATTTCAGAGCGTTTTTGATTTCAGTCTTGCAGATGATGCTTTTGATCACTTGTATAGCATTTTAAGCACAATTATAGATAAGCACGTGCCCCTGCGTCAGCATAGAGTAAAACATGCCAGACTTCCGCCTTGGTTAACATCAGATATTATAGAGGCGATGGCTCTGAGAGATTATTTCAAGGAAAATAAGATGACAGACGAATATAAACAGCAGAGGAATGAGGTGTTAAACCGTGTGAGACAATCAAAAACTGGTTACTTTGATAAATTAATTTCCGATAAGAAAGATACTGCAACAATTTGGCGGGCAGTAAATGAAATCCTTGATAAATCTAGGAAAAGGTCAACTGCTAATCTAACAAAACTATCTGCGGAAGAATTTAATAATCATTTTATATCTTTAGCGGATAAATTGAAGGCTTCTGTGGCAGAAACAAATTCTCGGGATAGAGATGACTGTTTTGAAAAACTGGACGAATTCTGTCAGCGGAACAGAATAAACAATGAAGCGTTTATCATTCCTCCGATTGCAGTTCATGAGGTCGGAACATTTATTGAAAACCTAGAGAATAAAAAGTCCATGAGTCCCGATAAAATACCCGTGAAGTTATTGAAGCTTTCTCTACCGTATATTGTGGATTCGCTCACGTTTGTATATAACCTTAGTATTGAGCAGAACTTTTTTCCGTCTAAATTGAAAAGCGCCAAAGTCATACCCCTTCCCAAATGTAAAGATCTCTCAGACCCAAGTAATTTTAGACCCATTTCTTTTCTGCCTGTTTTGTCAAAACCATTAGAAAGGCATGTGCACAAGCATCTTCTTGCTTACATGGAAGAACAAAATTTGTTCCATCAGTTTCAATCCGGTTTTCGGTCCAAGCATTCTTGCCACACAGCTCTTACGTCTCTCTGCGAAGCTTGGCTGTCAGCAATGAACAAGTCTGAAGTTACAGGAGCATTGTTTTTGGACTTTAAGAAAGCATTTGACTTAGTCGATCATTCCATATTGCTGAAAAAATTACACTATTATTTGAGAAACGATTCGGTCTGTGACTTCTTTAAATCGTATCTTGCTGACCGGACACAGTATGTCACTCTACAATGCCAGAATTCGTCTACTGCACTAGTAAGACATGGCGTCCCTCAAGGGTCTATATTAGGACCTATTCTCTTTTGTATTTACGTTAATGATTTGCCTTTACATGTATCGGATGATAAAGTCAAATGCGAGTTTTTTGCAGACGATTCGTCTATCCATACCAGTAACACCTCGTTGGAATCAGTAAATTCTTCCCTGAAG
>NC_090246.1:72172785-72177785 GCF_037325665.1 Littorina saxatilis | reverse complement strand
CCCCCCCCCTTCCATATCCCCTGTTTTTTCAACAACCCACCCTACTGTCTATGTCTGTGTCTTGTCTAGGTATGTACGTGTGTATACGCTCTGTTGATAAACTCGGTGTATGATGTATGTTATGCTGTGTTTATGTGTATATAAAGGAAATAAAATGTATAAAAAATTAAAAAAAAAAAAAAAAAAACAACATCGAGGGGGAATCGAAACGAGGGTCGTGGTGTATGTGCGTGCGTGCGTGTGTGTGTGTGTCTGTGTGTCTGTGTGTGTGTAGAGCGATTCAGACTAAACTACTGGACCGATCTTTATGAAATTTGACATGAGAGTTCCTGGGTATAAAATCCCCGAACGTTTTTTTCATTTTTTTGATAAATGTCTTTGATGACGTCATATCCGGCTTTTCGTGAAAGTTGAGGCGGCACTGTCACGCCCTCATTTTTCAACCAAATTGGTTCAAATTTTGGTCAAGTAATCTTCGACGAAGCTCGGGGTTCGGTATTGCATTTCAGCTTGGTGGCTTAAAAATTAATTAATGACTTTGGTCATTAAAAATCGGAAAATTGTAAAAAAAAATAAAAATGTATAAAACGATCCAAATTTACGTTTATCTTATTCTCCATCATTTGCTGATTCCAAAAACATATAAATATGTTATATTCGGATTAAAAACAAGCTCTGAAAATTAAATATATAAAAATTATTATCAAAATTAAATTGTCCAAATCAATTTAAAAACACTTTCATCTTATTCCTTGTCGGTTCCTGATTCCAAAAACATATAGATATGATATGTTTGGATTAAAAACACGCTCAGAAAGTTAAAACAAAGAGAGGTACAGAAAAGCGTGCTATCCTTCTTAGCGCAACTACTACCCCGCTCTTCTTGTCAATTTCACTGCCTTTGCCGTGAGAGGTGGACTGACGATGCTACGAGTATACGGTCTTGCTGAAAAATGGCAGCTACTTGACTAAATATTGTATTTTCGCCTTACGCGACTTGTTTTTTTGTTCATATACAATTTGAATCAAATAATGCGCGTTTTTCTTTTCTCTGTGAAACCAAAAGTGGTGCAACATTAGTTTATATAGCTATTCTGATGAACACGTGGGGGAATTCGGGGGCTGTGATTGGATGGTCTCTTCCTATCATCAAAGCATATTGCTGCCGAAGTCGGCCATTTTACTCAATATCCAAAAGCATATTGAGTAAAATGGCATCCAAAAGCATATTGAGTAAAATGGCCGACGCATGGTTCCGGTTTACACATCTGCACCACGCGGCGATGTTTCTATCGACAACAGCATACACTGACAACTTGAAATTCTTCTCGGGAATGTTTTTCAGCTTTACAAACTTGAAATTGTTCAGCTTTACAAATGTCGATAGCAAATTTCCAGAAGCTGCAATCTGAAGTGACCTATCTCTGATTCTAGCAGACGATCTCTCCAATGTTTAACACAAAATCAGCAAACTCTCCTGTCACATAGAACGTCCATTGTATAGTGCAATGTTGAAATGAAGTTACCGGTCTGAAACATTTAGTCGTTTCTTCTGAGACAATCCTTGTTCTCTTATCATCTACAGATTTACCGCAGTCTTCACCACGCGAATTCCCAACAGAAGTCAGACTTTCGAACATACAATATACGTAGGCAAGCATGATACGTCATGACGTCATATAATTCCTAGCATATTGACGTAATGCTAAACATCCGGTTATCTCGAGTTTTCTCCGTAATACATGTCCGTGGGTTTTTCAATGTTCGGTTATTTCCGTGGCTTCATGCGGAAAGGGAACCGTCGTCTGCACTCAACGACATGGACCATTCTGGTACTTGTTGCTGACAAAAACATGATTTTAACACAGAATTTAATGTCAGAATAGCTATATAATCGCTATTGTGTTTTCATCGTAGCAATAGGGTCCGATATTTAGACTCGAACAAGTATAATGCGACTCGTCTTCGACTCGTCGGCATTATACTTGTCTCGTCTAAATATCGGGCCCTATTGCTACGCTGAAAACACAATAGCTGGTAATAAATGTACAATTGACAAAGGCTTAAAATATCAATGATTCCCTCCCCTGCGCAAGCGTTACTTCTGCAAGATTAGCCTGTATTCCTGAAGGATATAGTCACAGTCTCAGTCGCACCTTCGTGTATTTTTTTGGATGACATTTCGGAGCCAAGTAATTGTGAGCCAGGAACCGTGTAGTTTCTTTGCTTGGCTATAATTACTGAAACTAAGAAGCAGTAGCGAAGACATCTGATCATAAGAAGGTTCAAGAAAACTACTGCTGAAGATAAGTCCCACGGCTGCCACGTATACTGTCCCAACGCCCTCTTCTGATCGGAAGCAGGTGTCAGAATTTGAGAGTAATTAATGGTTGTGCCCGAACCACTTCGGTTTGGTTATTCTTACAGAAGGACTCAACTGCGATTGATCAGGTAAGTCGACAAATTTTGAATAGAAATTTTGTTCGTGTTTTAGAATTTGAAACCATTTCATTTAACAAAATCGAAAAATGTCATTCGTGTTTTAGAATTTGAAACCATTTCATAAAATAGATTCGAACAATTTAACCAGACAGAAAAAGTAATGCAAATAGTTATGTTGACATAAATCTTGTCTTCGACTAAGAGAATAGCTTTAAGGTCATTTAATTAAAGGAACAAATTCTAACAGTGAGTAAGAAAGAAAGTAAAGAAGACGAAAAGCAAATAAACACGTACGAGGGGAACATTTTTTTGACATTAGTAACCAAGGGTATGATGAAATTACCAGAACGTTCTTCCCTCTGAAATGAAATAATAATTCAGTTGCCTACTCTTACCATTATTTTTTCTTTATCTTGTGAAATAAATCAGGAAATATTTCAGGTTTCTCTTTTCTCAAATAATGTCATTATCTGAGATAGACATAGACTGATAACGTTCGGAATGCATCGAAGACAGGAAGACAGGCACGCACGCGAACACGAACGCGCGTACACACACACAAACACACACACACACACACACACACACACACACAAACACACACACACACACACACACACACACACACACACACACATACACATACACACACACACACACACACACACACATGATTTCTCTTATCGCTTTTTTCGGCAGTTTGTCTTTGACACAACCTCAGAAGATGTCTCCAGCAATGGCAAAACTAGCTGTGGTCGCTTGCATGATGGCACTGGTGTACATTACGCCAGCTACGGCCGACTTCGCCACTTTCCGCAAGTTCGGCGAACACGCCCACCAGATGCAGAGGTGGAAACAGGGTGTCAAGTCTTACATCAGCTCTCTCGCCAACCTAGCCAACTACCTGCGAACTGACACGTTGGTAAGCTTGAAGATACGATCCTGCATAAGACATAACATTGTTAACATTACTGCCCAAGCAACACATACAGTTGTACCTCCGATGTATGGACCCTCCGACGAAAGGACACTTTCCTTTAAATGGCACTTTTTGTTGTCCCTTTTTTCTATTATCTCTTACCAAAGTATACCTGTCCTGGCAGGCCACCTGAACTGTGGGGACACTTTTGGCTAGTTCCAAGGGTGTCCTGTCATCACTGCACGTACCACTGTACAAGGGTAGAGATGGCCGTATTTCATGTTAACTCTCCAACACATTTAGTGAGCCAAATCGTTTGCACGGGAAGGACTGTGCCTTTAAGTAAAGCCTGATATTGTTTGGGCCAAGTCGACTTCGCGAAGTCTTCTTCACGAAGCTCGCTGCACAATGGAAGCTTTGGCACTGCATATTCAGTAGGAAGGTTTTCGCTACGTCAACTTCGGGCTCAACCAAGGTAGGCCTTAAAAGTCTTGACATGAAGGTGCATTGGGTCCTGCTCCAAGTGCAGTCGACAATGATGTCTTCAACTGCAAAAAAACGGGTTCTTTCTCCGAACGGCAGCAACGCTTTGCATTCGGCTTTGCATGTTAAAATATATTCTGTAACTTCTTTTGTTCTTCCAACCGCATTTCTGACAGGTAATCGCTTCTGTGTTTGGGGCTATTTTCTAAGAAGAGCATACACTGCCTATTCGTGTTCCAAGAATATTTTCAATCGGACTTGTTTCGTCCTGCTGTTATTAACCATGTAGGCCACCTCTTCCTTACGATTTTTGTTTGTAACAGGCTTTGAACAGAAGCATCCAGACCTCTATGTACAACTCGGAGCACCAGGCGTCCACTATGAACATCATGGCCGACGATCTCCTCACCCGTTTATCGGACTTGCAGGACAACTGTGAGTATAGCGGACTTGATAAGATCAGATAAGAAAACTGTAATGTCCATTTTCATTTTACACAAACATGGAAATCTTTTTTTGGCACCACATCGCATTTTAATAACGCAAAGACACAATTGTTGCGTGGTTAGAGGTTGCGTTTTGTTTTGTTTATTTGTATGTTTTTTTGTTTTATTTTTGTGATTTTATTTTGTATTTTATTTTTGATAGATCTTTTCTTTCAATGAGCAAAAAGGGGAAATCGTGCATTCCTGCTACATTGCATGTTGTGTGCCAATTTTTCATTTTGCTTCCAAGATTACGTTGGGTCACAGTTTTAGTCAATTTTCACATGAAGTATAAAAGAGACCCTTTTAATTCAAGGAGAATATGACTCTGAAGTACATCTTTTAATGTGCTGCGAAATCATGAATCCAAAATGGCCGACGCTCACTTTGCAATCAGGGTCTCTTCTTACTTCAACTGAAAAGCGATTATCAAAGTGATCAAACAAAACGTTGGGAGCGAATGGGAACATATTTTGGGACCAACCTGTATGTTTACTTTTCATCCTTTTTTGGAATGCACCCCGTATTGCATGACCATAACTACATAGTTGGGAGGGCAATTGTGGGAGCTGTCTGTGGGGTCTAGTACTATAGCTCAGTCGGTTGTTCAATTTGATGATTAATTGCTATGCTTTTTGTAATTGCTGAATATATCCTATTGCCCAATCCAC
>NC_090246.1:72150285-72170285 GCF_037325665.1 Littorina saxatilis | reverse complement strand
GACAAACCATAACAACCATCATCACCCTAATTTCCTTAATAATAATAATGATAATGATAATAATTGTCAGTAAGTACTGGTGTCACATGACTGATGTGAACCAGTTGATTGGCTAATGGCGATGCTCTATAACTGTTAGCGCACTCTTGGAGTGCGCTAACTTTTCCACAGAGCGTATTCTTCCGCCCTTTGCCTAAGCGAGACTGTACTCTCATCCTCAGAAGTAATTAATGACATGCAGCTTATATTCTCCACAATACCAAAATACAGTGGTCGCCGGTTAATATGACCGCGGTTAATATGACCAGCCGCGTATTATGACCAATTTTACCCGGTCCGGAATTGTCCTTCTTTGTTATGTATTAGAAAAAGCCGCTTAATATGACCACAACGCCGCTTAATATGGCCACATTGTTTCGAGAAAATGGCAACAAGTTCACATCTTTTTCAGTTTGAAATCACTCGGGGGGAAAAAATACATACGATTTTTTTAAAAAGGCAAAAAGGCGTGCGATATTTTCTTTCTTTTTCGTGAATGAAACTAAAGTGATCAGTGATCAGTGCTCAGTGATCTCTAATGTCGCGATCATTATTCTCTCTCTTTTTTTCCCCCGAGACTGAGCGTCATAAAAAAGGCAATAAAACGTGCGATCTTTTCATTGTTTCCCGTGAATAAATCTAAAGTGATCACGAACATTATTCTCTTTCTTTTTGGCAAACATAGCACGAGCCAACCAATTTTTCAGTCTGATTCAAGAGGAAACAATGTCGAAACGAAAACGCCAAGATCAGACAGCCGAGGAAAAGCTAGAACTTATTGACAAATTTATAGCTCTACCATCCTGTAGTATGCGTGAGAGTGCTGCACAGTTGGGCGTCAACAGAGGATTTTTGACAAACATTCTCAAGAATGAAGACAGCGTGAGGAAGGAGTGCGCATCGCAGGATTCACCGCAACGAAAGCGCCTACGACATGGAAAAGACAAAGATGTGGAAGATGGTCTTTTTTAGTGGTTCCAGAAGATGAGAGCAAAGAACGCGCCAATTCATGGAACATTGTTGTGTACAAAAGCAGAAGAATTGGCAACGGCTCTCGGACACACTGCATTCAAACCAACCGATGGATGGTTTTCTCGTTGGAAAGTTCGCATACGTCTCGAACAGTGAAAAGAAATCGGCCAGGGGGTTTTAAACGGCCAAAGACAGAATAACTGCGCTGGTGTGTTGCAACATGGTTGGGGAGAAGAAAAAGATGATGGTTATTGGAAAGTCGAAAAACCGCGCTGCTTCAAACACGTTGAACCAACATCTCTTCCTGTTGATTACCAGGCTTCCAAGAATGCCTGGATGACAAACCCCAATTTGGACCAGTTGGCTGTTGACGTTTTCTCTAACATCGGTTATAATATGACCAGCCGCTTATTATGACCATTTTATCCCGGTCCCAAAGTGGTCATATTAACCGGCGACCACTGTACCATAAATTTCCTGCTTCTCAATTAAAGCAGATCCCCCCGCGGGTTAGGGGGAAGAATTTACCCGATGCTCCCCAGCATGTCGTAAGAGGCGACTAACGGATTCTGTTTCTCCTTTTACCCTTGTTAAGTGTTTCTTGTATAGAATATAGTCAATTTTTGTAAAGATTTTAGTCAAGCAGTATGTAAGAAATGTTAAGTCCTTTGTACTGGAAACTTGCATTCCCCCAGTAAGGTAATATATTGTACTACGTTGCAAGCCCCTGGAGCAAATTTTTGATTAGTGCTTTTGTGAACAAGAAACAATTGACAAGTGGCTCTATCCCATCTCCCCCCTTTCCCCGTCGCGATATAACCTTCGTGGTTGAAAACACCACATAAAGAAAAAAAGAATTAAAGCAGAAGTGTTTTTTTTCTGACAGATTGCATGTGCCTGTGCCACAGTTGCCACTGATCTAAAAATAGAACCCGCTGTGTCTAATTTTTCAGTTTCGACTTGCGAAGATTCTTCTCATAATTATGCCATAGCTTATTATTCACATTACCAAATGATGAGTTAGTATACAATTCGTGCCATATATAAGACTTATTCCCAGCCTGCCTCATGCGTGCAGACCCCACAGAACTAATATCAGACAGAAGGGACAAGCCCTCTTAGCGCGGCCGGCCGCCATCTTGTTAATGCTGAGACTGACCAGCGATCGCGGCGAGCGACACACACACGCAGTGCGCAGTTTGGTCTCACGGTGTGCCTTGTCTCTGTTTACGTTTATGACCTGACGTTTACGTACTGTGTGAATAAAAACAAGTCCATTTACTTGCTAATTTACCGGTAGTAAGGATTTGCTGATGTATAACTTTTGAGGTTTAACGTCCTTGTCAACCACGAGGATTATTTCAAAGACGGTGCTTTTAGACATTTACTGAACATGCACCACACATAAGACAGAAGTCGTACCGACGAGACTGATTGCGTTTTACACCGTCATTTTTACTGTGAAATTGCAACAAATGTTCGGCACTTCAAAGTGTTTGCCTGATGTAAACAACAACATATACATTAAGAAGAAGTGCTATACCAAGACACTGCATACCCCCAGCGAAGGACAAATCCGCTCTCTCTCCCTCTCTCTCTCTCTCTCTCTCTCTCTCTCTCTCTCTCTCTCTCTCTCTCTCTCTTACACAGACACAGAAACACACACTGACACACAGACACACACACGCACGAATGCATGCACGCACACACACATAAATAACCACATTCTCTGTCTCTCTCTCTCTCAAGTATCTCTCTCAGTCTCAAACACACACACACACACACACACACACACACACGCACACACACACATACACACACACCCCCAAGTCACACACGCACACACACTGGCACACACACACACTCATTCACACATCGTCAAACATAGGCCCTACACACAAACTCACGCACACGCACATTCACATTCTCTCTCTCTCTCTCTCACTCTCTCTCTCTCTCTCTTACACAGAAACACACAAACACACACACGCACGAATGCATGCACGCACACACGCATAAATAACCACATTCTCTCTCTCTCTCTCACTCTGTCTCTCTCTCTCAATCTCTCTCTCTCTCAAACACACACACACACACAGGCACACACACACACACACACACACACACACACCCGAAGTCACACACGCACACTGACACACACTCACTCACACGCACTCACTTACTCTCTCACAAAAACTTCATACACACAAAACACACACCCATACGCACATATAGACAGACGGACATACACACCTTTACAAACAAACACACATACACACACACATACACTTACGCACGCGCACATACACAAACCCACTCTCTCTCTCTCTCTCTTTGTCTCTGTCTCTGTCTGTCTCTTACAAACACACTGCACACACACACACACATTTACATACGCACGCATGCACGCACGCACGCATGCACGCACGCACACCGGCACAGGCTCACACACACACACACACACACACACACACACACACACACCACACACACACAAATCTGGCACCGGCAAAACACACACTCATACGCACATAACAGACAGACATACACACCTTTACAAACAAACACACATACACACTCATACACACACAAACATACACACAAACTCATGCACACACACACACACACACACACACACACTCTCTCTCCCTCTCTCCGGCTCTCTCTCTCTCTCAGTCTCTCTCTCTCTCTCTTTCTTACAAACAGACACACACACACACTGACACACAGTTTACCGTTGACGCACGCACTCATGCACGCACGCACACACACACAGGCTCACACACACACACACACACACACACACACACACACACACACACACACACACACACATACACACATAACACAACAGTAACACGCTCCGCGTTTCGTTTTGTTTACAGTAAGCCTACTGCCAGATACTGGTACTCGCCATGCTTCTTCAGAGTTTCAAAATGGCGCCTCGAACGCTTACGGAAATTGCCGGAACATACCGAAGAGGCGCTTGTCCCTTCTGTCTGATATAAGTTCTGTGGCAGACCCAGTGCAACGTGACGAGCAATTTTTGTTTTTGGAATGCCGCAGTGGTTCGATTGCCCTTGCCTAGCAGACGACATAAACCCCGCTCAGCAAACTAACATGTTGGGCAAATGTGAACGAAAAAACAATGGGGATATAATACGTGTAGGGTTCAGAGCATTCTTACCGTTCATATTTATGACCAGACTCCCCGATGAGTAAAGATACCACACGAGAAACATGCCACATTTATTTTGAAAATGTGCTAACCGTCGACCTTGGGGGTTAGCCAACTCAAGGGGAGTCACTCTGCACAGTCACTTGAGGTTTCGAATCGCAAATAACTAAGAACACAGTCCTTTCTCCGAGTTCAAATGAGGTCTCTCTGAAAGATCATCACTGTTTAGCTTAACGCTACACTGGAATTTATCAACAGAAATTAAAACAAGAGTTTGTGTGTGATATATTATTATTTTTTGTTTGCTTAACGCCCAGCCAACCACGAAGGGCCATATCAGGGCGGTGCTGCTTTGACATATAACGTGCGCCACACACAAGACAGAAGTCGCAGCACAGGCTTCATGTCTCACCCAGTCACATTATTCTGACACCGGACCAACCAGTCCTAGCACTAACCCCATAATGCCAGACGCCAGGCGGAGCAGCCACTAGATTGCTAATTTTAAAGTCTTAGGTATGACCCGGCCGGGGTTCGAACCCACGACCTCCCGATCACGGGGCGGACGCCTTACCACTAGGCCAACCGTGCCGGTTTTGCGTGTGATGAAAGCACGACACACTTGAGACAGCCCACACAAAAGTAGACCTTCTACGACCTGACCACACAGTCATGCCTATTCAAATGCGCGTAGCAAAATGTGCGTGTTGTAGGCCTATCTTCTTTTTTCTCTGGCGGTACCGACAATATCGTTATTGAAACAATCCCAGTGCACTAAGGGATTTATAGAGCAAATCTCGAAAATAATTATATATGTTATCAATTTTCTCGATTTGCTCTATAAATCCCTTAGTGCACTGGGATGTCTCAATAACTTAAATGATAATAGTAATAATAATAATAATAATAATAATAATAATAATAATAATAATAATAATAATAATACCGACCCCCGTGGCGCAGTGGTTAGCGCATCGGGTTGCGGGCCGGGAGATCGTGGTTCGACCCTTCCTGCTCAGGGCTCACATGGTGACCTTGATCCCAGTGTTCCTGTTCCAGCCATCCTTGAATATTCTGCTGCCAGCCTGGGATGCTCCAGGGGGGTCGACGGAGGGACGCAGTGGCGGTCTGCTCTCTGAGGAGACGCTCACTCCGTCTGGCTCCGCGACTTTACAGTCAGTGTCGTAATTAGAGGGCTTAGTAGGTAGCGGTGCCTGTGCCCCTGGCCAGGAACAGGACCAATACTGAACACCGTCGAAGTGACTCAGCAGCAGTGCAGTGTCATCTTCCGAGGGTAGCCTACCGCAGCGGCCTGACATCCTTCCCTGGAGTGTCTGTAAAATTAGTGAGGGTGCCCAGGTGTCTGACCATCACTGGGGGCTCATTGATTCGACAAAGTTCAGGGGTGGATGTTGCAGTGAGTGCTGGGACGGGGCGGCGTGGAAAGAGAAGGAACAAGCGTCGGGACAAGCAGAAAGAGGATGAAATAAAATAAAGATAAATACATAAAGAAGAAGAGAGAGAAGTGAAGAAGAGAAAGAGAAGGAGAGAAGAAGAAAAGAGAAAGAGAGAAAAAGAAGAGAGAGAGAGAGGAGATGAGAGTGAAGAAGAAAAGAAGAGGAGGTAGAAGAAGAGATAATAAAAAAATTAAAAAAATGTAAACAAAAAATGTTAACAAGAATTTTTTTTTAAATAAATAAATGAGCATTTATCTTTGCGCTTGACACATTTAAAATTAAAACACAGTTTTACAAGCATTTACATCTACATTCATAGTCAACAACGCTTAATAAAAAGTATACACCATCAAACATACATTACAAAAAATTCTTCCACTAACTAAGTAATAAAAACATGAATAAAATAGGTAGTGAAAACAAGGAAATACCAGCTGAATACCCTTAATCAGACAGAACATGTTATCAACAATACTGAAAACAGCCCTAGATGTTTATACACATTATCACATTATCACTTTGACTTAAGTTACCACTGCGTCACGTACACGACCTTGGTCATTATGCCCCCCCCCCTCCACCACCACCGCGCTCCCCCCTGGCCCCCGTCTGGTCTTTGGTGGATTATATATATCAGAACGATCAATATATTGTTTTCATTCTGTATTTTTGTTCTTTTTTTGTCATCTGCATCCTCCAGACAACCAAGAAACGTCCACCACCACTGTGACCATCATGCACCCAGGAGACACGATGGGTATGTACCCGACGACAAGCCCCTTCATCAACTGGGACCTGCCCGGAGGCAACGGTAACACCTTCGCCGGCTACCTGGTGGCCAGGTATGACGACCCCGACTACACGCCCCCCGTCACCAACGCTGCTGGGGACACCACTACAACGACCGCTGCTCCGTAGATATGAGTATTATCGTACTGTAATTGTAGGCGACACTTCTGGTTTGTGTAGACAAAAGCCCACCGTCGTCAGAACCATGGAAGGAAACCGCTGAAGGAATGATTTTGAAACCATTTTGTGTGTTGATTTGTGTTTTTTTCTTTGTTTTCTTCCTGTCTTTGTTTGCCCGTTTGTTTTCTCGACGTTATTATCTTTGCCTCCTCATTCCAATTCCTTGATTGTCTGTGTCGGTTTCTTGGCCTCTGAGTGCCTGACTTGCCTTTCTTTCTGTCACCGTCCGTTTGTCAGTCTGTCTCTCTGTTGGAAACACTCTCTCTGTCTCTGTCTCACTTTATATGTCTGTCTGTCTGTCTGTCTGTCCGTCTGTCTGACTGTCTGTCTGTCTGTCTGGCTGTCTGTCTGTCTGTCTTTATTTTTGGAAAGGGTTATCTAGTGTGCGAGTGTGTACATGCACTGATTAACAGTACAGGAAACTGGCTCGTATTAGCGCGGTAATGTAGATCCGCCAGACAGCATTCAGTTCCTCGCGTGCAGCAGTTTTCCACGTAATGTTAAACCAACGCGAAGTACTTTTTAATGTTTTTCAAAATTGTGTATAAAGATTTAATTGTAATACGTATTGTGTTCAGGAGTAAAGGACCCCTGCAATATGGCTGAAACCTTTCTGTGATTTTGTGCAGAAAAACAAAACAAAACTATAGCGTTGGTGTATCAGGTATCGGAATTAGAAGGACCAACAGTTAAGTTAAAGGCACACTCCTTCTCATGATCAACTGTTAGAACCACCGTGCGTCTCACATCTGGCCAGGTTTTAATGTGGGATAAGACAAAAAAACAAGAAAGGTAGGTTGTTGAAACGTTTGTTATTGACAAAACAATACATTCACAGATATTTCGACCTAACGGCTTCCTGACGAGTGGACGTAAACTGATAGAACTATCAAGATAAGTTTTGCGTGAATATTTGTTTGTCTGTTCACTTAAAAGACCGTTGGGTCGAAATATCTGTGAATGTATTGTTTTGACAATAACATACGTTCCAACAACCTACCTGTCTTGTTTTTTGATTCTGAATTTTGGAATGTTGGCAGTCTTTTTGTTTTTGGATTTGTGGGATTTGTTTGTTCGTTCATGGGCTGAAACTCCCACGGCTTTAACATGTATGACCGTTTTTACCCCGCCATTTAGGCAGCCATACGCCGCTTTCGGAGGAAGCATGCTGGGTATTTTCGTGTTTCTATAACCCACCGAACTCTGACATGGATTACAGGATCTTTTGCGTGCGCACTTGGTCTTGTGCTTGCGTGTACACACGGGGGTGTTCGGACACCGAGGAGAGTCTGCACACAAAGTTGACTCTGAGAAATCTCTCGCCGAACGTGGGGATGAACTGATTTGTGGGATAAGACAGTCACTCCGTCATATACAAAAACCTAAACAGCATGGGGGCTCTCTGTGCACAGTGGAATTTTTTATGAATTTGTTTTAATGAATTAATTTCGTAAAAGGCACTAGTTTCATTCATCACATAGTTCCAACTCACCACAACAAGCAATCAAAGTGTTGATTGTAGGCATGTGACCAAGTGGAGGGATCGTCTTATCCCATGTAAAAACCTGTCCAGATTGAACGAGAAGGAGTATATGCCTTCCATTGGACTCAAACCGATGATTCGTTTACGTTTAATACTATTTAATACAATATAATAATACTTAATTATCTCAATTATGGAAATTCGTTGTGTGGTTGACAGCAGCAGTGATTATACGATGTGTTGATGTTTAGTGGCTGCAGTTTTATGTTGTTGCTGACACTGCTTAAAATCGGTTACAGTTATGGAATGATTTATCGAGAAATGCTGGCTTATGAGTGTCATTAAATGTAACTGAAACTTCTACGTGTCATGTCCTTTGGGGAATGTATCATCGTGTGACCATGTATGTCAAAATGTATTACAAAGCTTCTTTCTTAAAGACAGAAAGGTAGACAGACAGAAAGAGAGATAAAAAAAAGAAAGAACAAAAAAGACAGACAGAGAGAAAGAAAGAAAGAAAGAAAGAAAGAAAGAAAGAAAGAAAAACAAAGAAACAAAGAAGAAACAAAAAAAGAAAAGAAAGGGATGAAAGAATGACTGAAAGAAAGAAAAAAGAAAAAAAACAAAGACAACAAGGTACCACTATTTGCATTGGAAGTTTTTTTCCAACAGAATATCGGCTGCACAACGGAAACAATGTCTTCATGGTAATAGTTTCATTAAGACGAGTGCTGATTAAAAATAAAGAATGGGAGATAAGTACAAAAAAACCAGTGCAAACAAAGATACACATAAACACACACAAATAAAAAGTCGTTACAGAAGGATTCCTAGTCGACATAATATTGAATCTATATATATATACGACTTCTGTCTGTGTGTGTGTGTGTGTGTGTTTGATCGCCATGCACGGCCAAAGTTCTCGATGGATCTGCTTCAAATTTGGTGTCCATATTCAGATACACCCGAAACAAAATCTGGTCGATGAGATATTTCAATACGTGCTCTCAGCGCGCAGCGCTGAACCGATTTTGGTTCCACCTCAGCTACCCGGGCCCCCATACCGACACACCAAAGCCAAAGTTCTCGGTGGATCTTTTTCAAATTTGGACACCGTATTCAGCTACACCCCGGACACAATATCATCGATGAGATATTTCAACACGTGCTCTCAGCGCGCAGCGCTGAACCGATTTTGGTTTTTGTGTTCATTTCACCATTACAAGTAACTCTTCCTTATCTTCTCCAGTGTTTTGCGTTTATCTCCCTTCCTTCGTGTGGCTTCAATCCATATTCCCGTTTCTAAGTTACTATTTTTAGAATGTCACTGCGCTGTCCAGAACGCTTCCCTTGCACCCGTAAGTTGTTCTTACTGTCAAAGTGAAAAGGTCGAATCAATTTATAGCCACGCGAAAAATACACTCTCACCTATCTCTATATATTTATAGATATAGATATACATATATATATATATATATATACGGCTTCTGTGTGTGTGTTTGTGTGTGTATTTGTGTGTGTTTGTGTGTGTGTGGGCAAAAACCTGTGTATTGTAGAGTTCTGTTTGTGATGTGGTCTAGCGGCTTTTGTCTGTCTGTATGTTCTGGCATTTGAGAAGCCACAACAGATAATATAGGGCTAAGAAATAAGCTCTAATATTCTCAATCCCGTTTGACAGGACTTCGCCTTCAAAGGTGATTGTGATGAACCGCCACGCTGTCTGTCTCTGTCTCGCGATTCACCCCCGCGATTATCTCCCTTCCTCCGTGTGGCAATGCCGGGTCCCAGGCGCAGCCTGGTATTCGGCTCTACTTCTTCCCGGTGAAGCCGGTACCCGGCGAAGCGGGTAATCATCTAGTGTAAGAATATACAACAAAGGGACCTTAAACATGCACACTGATATTCGTTACAAAAAGATGCTAACATTAGGTCCCTTCCTCTCCTGGACCCATGTACGATTACATGTACCGTAAACACTCACTTGAACTCCAACACACACACACACACACACACACACACACGCACACACACACACCCACACACACACCAGGGATTCGTATGTACATGCAACTTGAACAGTTTTGAGTTCAAGCTGGTAACATATTTGCAGCTAACAGGAGAAACCCATACCGACCAAACCAGGTCGTCATATTCGAGTTTAGAGCGAGCCAAATTCAAGTTCAAGCTATCCCGTGAGAGAAAAACATGTCAACGTTTTGCAAGTGAAACAAATTCGCGGCATAATGATGTTATTTGAACCTTGAAATGAGTGTCATTGGAAAATGAAAAATTACATCCTTTATGCATTGACATTAAAACAAGTTTTTTTCTTCTTCGTTAAGCACATTTTCTTACCAAAAAACCCACAACTTTTTCAATCGCTAATTTACTTCAGTTACAACAAACCTGAAGTGTTTCTCTCCGTCTACCGATTGGGTAACTTGACATCGACACGAACACGATCCTTTAATTTCAGAGCCCGGTGCAGTCTAGCTTGTGATTGTCGAACAAAAATATTGACCACGCAATCAGATCCGGTTATAGCCGGTATGGGGAGCTCTCTGTAGCTGCATGTAAGCATACATGTCACGACAATAAGTTTTTGAAAATCAAAAATTATTTTAACCAGATACACTTTTCAGCTATCATTTCCTTATGTGACTTTATACAAGCTGCTTCAATGTCGGGGAAAATAACTGGTTAACCGAGTTTCAGTAGCTACCACTTACTCTCTACCCAGGATATGGTAGGCACAAAGGGCTCCCCCCCTCCTAAAACAAAACAAAATAGAAGAACTTTCTGTTAATAAAAGTCTTATCTCCCTTATCTTATGACTTTTTTTTGCAAGGCTACGTTTTTTTTATCGTGAGTTTTGACCCTTTGTGCGAACCAAATCCGCCCTGCCCCTTTGGTCTCTCCCCCCATCCCCTCCTTTTTTTCACACAAAAAACGCGTTAGACACAAAGTTCTGCACTTTGGAAAACCAAGGACGAGTACAATTGCTGTCCCTAAAAACAACAACTCATGGTTATACAAAGATACAGTGTGCTATCAAACAGCTTCTATTTAATACTTGTGATTTAAACACAAATCAAAACATACAAAGAATTCTAAAAACCAAACAAAAACAACAACAGCAAACAAACAACCAGACAAGCACTAAAACGATTGCGATTCTCTACGGTTACCGTTAATTTAGTGTCAACTGCGTAGTTTATCGTTGCAGTCCTTTGGACAACCAATAAAAAAGTAAAACAGGACAATGCGGTAAAATGTGAATCATCTGTATGCAACCGGTATTATGAGTTATTTATAATATGTCTGATATCATTTGCTAACAGTCAGCATATTAGAAATAACGGTTTTATTACCGTTTAATTCGACCAAAAGAAATTTCGAAGCGACCCCGCGAATTAGACAGAACAGCCGCAATGGGAACTTGAGCGCTCTTACCTGATTATGCCTGTCACTCAAAGAATTCTCGTGACCTGGGTCAGCCAATCAGAGTGACACACCTGTCGTGATGAATATTCACAGATCAAATGCGTTTGACACACAACAATCTCACAAGATAATCCATGCGTTTCGGTTGCTTCGCTTTTTCTTGTTGAACAGAGAGCGACAGGTTTAGAACCGACTCCAGACGGATGGGAAATGATGGAAAGATACATTTGACCTAAAGCGAGTGACGGAATTTCACTTGATTTTTCCGAACTTAGATAATTTAGATTTCAAGTGAGCGAGTCGGCATTGCATACTCAGAGGATGGGCGGTGCCTCGCTGTTCCGTAAAGCACCCACCGCCAAAACTCGCTTTTCGGTTGTTGTTTTTTTTTAGATAAAGAGAGTATTATCTGACAGCATTTGAAGTGTCATTCTTTAGAATAAATCACACTGATATTGGTGACTTAAATTTTTACTTTGTCTTGTTAATTTGTAGCTTGATAAACAAAAAGGGTCCCTGCCTGAACGTTATAACAGTCAGAGGGTCACCTAGAATCCGCCCTGATTGGTCAAAAATCCATATGGGGCACTGAATTGGTAATAAAATTATACAATGTATTACATGTCGTTAACACTTCTATGAAGGAATAACACAATGCGGTGTAATAATACCATACAGGCAATACGACGACTGATGGATACTGGAGAAACAGTAAGCTTTAAATATCTTACTCTGACATTCCGTGCATATCCTTCCTTTGAGACATTATATGCATTCTAACTACATGAAAAGTTAAACTTACATGAAGACATGCAAACTGAAGCTTTATCTGCAAGGAAACAGAAGCGTAATGTTCGAAGAACCGACAGTCCAGGTGCGTTGCAAGCAGCATGACTTGTGTAGTTGATTGAACTACTACTGTCACTGGTCAAACGATCACAGGAATTAAGTCAGTGGATGTTCTGTCATAGCTTTGCTCAGGTAGCAAGACGTTCTTGAAACTTAGTGCGTGTTAAAGGAAATGTGCGTCGAAGCGTATGTAAAGTCCCAAATCAATCTGTTATACAAGCGAGTTCAATAACTCATATTGTCATCATTTTCACGAGTTTTCATTCACAAGCACCTGGGAAATAAATCTCATGTTCCCCAGGCAATAAATCCCCGGTTACCATAGTTGCAGGAAGCAGGTTATACATGGATAATCAAAAGCAAACCCAATAGAAACGCTCGGGGATTCTTCGGCTCTTTTCATTGTTGTTTCCCCAGACCTAAACAGACGACACGACACTGCTTTGCAAAGTTCCAAAAACGAACTGGCAAACTGGCAAAAGTAAACAAAAAACAAAACTACTTCAATCTTCATGAAAGGTCACACATTCATCAAAAACAAATGAAACCTAGCGATATGTTTTGTCTTCTTACAGAGTCATGGAGTGCGTGTATCTGTGTTTCGATACACAGACGTTCGGAGAAACACGATATAGCTCAGTTGGTAGCGCCCTGGATTTGTATTCAGTTGGCCGCTGTCAGCGTGAGTTCGATCCCAGGTTCGGCGGAAATTTATTTCAGAGTCAACTTTGTGTGCAGACTCTCTTCGGTGTCCGAACTCCCCCCCGTGTACACTACATTGGGTGTGCACGTTAAAGATCCCACGATTGACAAAAGGGTCTTTCCTGGCAAAATTGCTTAGGCACAGTTAATAATTGTCTACCTATACCCGTGTGACTTGGAATAATAGGCCGTGAAAGGTAAATATGCGCCGAAATTGCTGCAATTACTGGCCGTATAAAATTTCATCTCACACAGCATCAGTGCAGAGCGCCTAGAACTGTACCCACGGAATATGCGCGATATAAGCCTCATTGATTGATTGATTGATTGAAATAAAACGACCCCTGACACACACATTTTGACCCGTGCACAAGACGTTGTATCGATAAACGAAGCACAAAATAAGAAACAATAATAAAAGCAAAGAAAATAGCAACAAGATATGCAAACATCTAACAAAGCTGAGCAAGCAGAATGACAGGTCTAATGAAAAACAAAGAGGTACTGAGTCGGAAACAAGATCGCGATTCTTTCCTTCGCTGCACGACGCAAATCTTCTGTGACCTTTGACCAAACGTAGCTTCCACATTCGATCACTCAGCTTAATATTTACAACAGAAAGCCGAGGGGGTGGAATACCGAGATGAACCTACAGAACTGTGCATCATCAAACCTGACATACTCATCCCAACCTTTAATGAACTCAAAAACACAGAAAGTTGCTTTCACACGCCAGCTTTGATTGCCAGTGGTTATCAAACCGGGACTCGTGTGGTTATCAGCACGGAACCCGTGTTTCAAAGCATGGCTCCCTGTGTTGATTGTGTACTTATTTTCTCACTACCAAAATGATGACAAAAACGATGTTTGGTGGTTTGTTGACAGACCAGCTTTTTTGTCGGTCCTCGGGGGGCATATCGACTTTTGTTTCATATTTATTGACCGCGGCCTTCGGCCTTGGTCAATAAATATGAAACAAAAGACGATATGCTCCCCCTCGGACTGACAAAAAAGCTGGTCTGTCAACAACCCATCAAACATCGTATAATGATCACATCAACTCTTGGTTCACTCTGTCAATAGGAAATAGTAAAATATAAAATTCAAAATGCTGACATTACATTATTCACAATGCTGACAATTCATTGCTTCCCAAATGTAAAAATCCAACTGGTACACTTGCAGTTCATCCAAAGTGTACGTACAGTTAATAAAAACATCATTGTGCAAAAACGCTTCAACGAGAGGTACAAAAGTTATATGGGTTAAAAATATTTTTTTTTTATAATAATACTAAAAATTAAACAATTGGGCTTCAATAAAAAAAAAAGTCCGAAATCTGCACCAGTCTTCACATTAAAAATGTGTTAGGACGAATCAGTCTTGCTGGGAGCAGATCAGATGACCCAATGGATTTCTGACAAACTAGTTAGGACTGGGATCATGAGACTCATGACGAAAATGACCCACTGATTTGATGTCGAAGCGGTCAATTTTGGGTGATTCTGGCTTACACTCTGCTTTAATTTTAAGAACTCACATACAGACCTGCAATGTCAATAATATTATTAAATCTAAAAAAAAAAAAGAAATAAAAACTAAACAAAAACTCTATCTATAAACTAACACTCTCGACACGCAGTGGATCAAAACAGACAATTACAACTTCACGAGCAATAACAGGGTTCTTTGCTGCAAGCGTCCTCATGTTTACCTGCAACACAATGTTCAAACCACCAGAACGCGTATCTCATTGTTTTCTGCAAATGAAAAGGACATGATGCGGCTCATAGCATTTCTGCACCGATTTCTGTCCGCATCATATATGATGTTCAAGCCCGCACACTGGTGTACGAGACAAAGGAACCTCTGCCGATCTCCTTGGAATCGTCTTTTCTATCAGCACCCTGCGTGTCATCAGCTCTGCCATAGCGAGGGAGGCTGCCGTTTACGCCGTCATTGTTCTCAGAATCCTGGTGACCGCTGTCGTCTGAGATTTGGTCCAACTCCCCTAAAGCGTCATTCAGTTCCTTGTCCGAGAAGGGCGAGCTGTTGGACTGGTTCTGGTCCTCCATTTCTGTATTTTCATCTGTTGTTTTCGGCTCGAGCGTTATGGCATCCAGGTCATTCTTGTTAGATGACGGGTCTAGTGTCAGGGACGTTTCTGCCTCCTTCTCTCCTTTCTCAGAGATTTCGTTTTGTACCATGAGCTTGTCATACTTCTTCGTTCTTTCCATCTTCTTCGCAGGAGTGCTTGGACCGTCGATGACTTTCTGTAGCTCTCCCATTTGGCCCGTCCCCATGTCAAAGCCACGAGGCTCTCCCAGGTCTCCCCTGTCCAGGTCTTTCTCCATTCTCAGTTCCCCAGCCTGTCTGAGGTCCTCAGGCTCTCTCCGACCGTCCATCTTCGCCAGTTGCTTCTTGTCAAAGTCTCCAGACTCGGCGTCCACAATTATAGGATTGATCTTTCCCTTCTTCTCCTGTTTCCCCCTCTTCCTGAGGCTACCCAGCCGCTCGTCAAAAACTTGGCCGTTCTGGAGCATGTTCTTACGCACCCTAACAACAACGTCCTCATAGTCATCATCGTCGTAGTCGCCGTCTTCGTCGTAGCCGAACACGTCCGCGTCAAGATGTTTCAAGTCGTCAGCCTCCGTGTGGTCCTTGGGACAGCAGAGCTTGTTGAGGAGGAGGAAGATCTTGTAGACGAGCAGCATGATGACGAGGACGTTCTTGGCGGTGAAGAAGACCAGACTGTAGGTAACCACGTTGTACTTCACGGTGGTGTAGAGCCTGACGGCCAGGAACGGACCGTCCTGCATGAAGAGAGACAGAAAGGTGGCCAGCAGCTCCACGCGGAGGATCGAGTGCCTGTGCTGCTGCTCTTGGTCGTGGAACTCCTCGGGGGTCGTACGGAGTCCACGTGCGCGGCGAGGCCTGTGTGCCGTGATGAAGGTCAGCGTGAACTGCAGTACGCTGAGCGACCACACGCTCAGGATCACGTACGTCAGCGTCGTGTTGTGACGGATGCTCGGGTCCTCGTCAAACAGGGAGAACAGCTCCTGTGACCAGAATGAAACAGTTCATGCAGCAATAAGCACGATCTTCCCCCTGTAGCCTTCCCTATAATAAGCAATATAGCCGAAGGCTAGTAGAAGATAACAAAGTATATCCCAGGCTCAGACACAACTCTCCTGTTAGACAAAAGATTTTAAAAGATTGACAGGTCGAAGTTCTAGGGACAATTTTGTTTGGTCTGTAATTTTACTAAACTATGACAACACTTAAAGGCACAGTAAGCCTCCCGTAAACCATCACAGAGCTCCCCGAGCGTCTAAATACAGTACAAGCATACTTCCATTTGAACGCTCACCGAACGGGAACATCCTGGCTGCTTTCTGTTGAGCGTGAGACATTTTCCAAGAATTTATTTTCGTAGACTTGTTCCGTTAACAACAACGGCGCCTCGTTTTTGCGCTGGACCTAACTTTTAAAATCTAAATAATAAATTGACAGCTTGTTACACAAACATTCTTTAATCATAAAAGAATTCGTTTTTCATCAAGACAAGATCAGAACAATTCGAAGTTGTGAAAGTTTAAAAAAAGAAAAGCCCGGAAGCAGGGTCACGCAAGGGTCGTAGCAGACGACGGCCGGTTTATCAGTGCAAATCGCCGTTCCTCTCAACAGTCAAAAGCCATCGCTAGAGTTCTTGTGAACCACAGCCGTTGTTTCGTGCATAAAAAAAACGTGCTATTGTAGATAAGCTCACGTCGAGTCGCATTCAAATGACTAACTATGACGACTGCATTGTGAAAAGGGAAAACTGGATCACACGGGTTCACGATGGCTCAGGGGTAAGATAAACCACGCAAAAATAAATTCTTTGAAAATTGTTCGCTCTTTACGGAGGGCACCTAGGATGTTCTCAATTGGTGAGTGTTTAAATGAAAGGGTGTTTGTACTGTGTGTAAAAGCCTGACCGTATCTGTGATGGTTTACGGGAGGCTTACTCTGCCTTTAAGGTTTTTTTCTACACAGTGCGGTTTCTTTTACCTACTGTTATTTATCTGTGTGCTCCTATCATATCTGTCTTCTTCTGTTTTGCTTCGTCCTCGATGTGCCCCGAAGACGTCCACAGGATCGGAACAATTGTGTCTTCCAGCTGTGTATAGTCACCTTCGTATGGACGTAGGTCTCTTTATTTGTTTTTCTCACGCGCAGACGCCATTGTTCCTTCTCTATGTGCACAAAGGTTTTTGTTGTTGAGTGTTAATTTCCATTTAGCGTCTTTCAACCTATTTGGCTTTGCGGGACCGACTAAATGTTGATTCCTTTCTCAGTTTACACTGTCATCTCCATGTTAAAAACATTTTTACGTTTAGGTCTATCACAGTAAAGCCAAAATGGTTATAATAACCTCATGTTTTTTTTCAAACTTGTTTCTTAAAAACCCTTTTTGGTTTTGTGCTGCTTTTGTTTGTGCCTTTCCTGTGTATTCGTTGTCCCGAAGAAGCATCCATGCGCACAAATTCGACGTTGTCTTTGTCTGTGCTGTCGTTGTGTTGGTGATTACCAATTTGTTTTGTTTTTCAAATTAAAATCCTGGTCAAAATAAAAATCTTGAATGAGAACATAGGTGCTTACCATGATGTCGGAGGCGATGCCGATGAAGGCGAAGAGGAGCTGGGTGAGCTGCTCCCTCCCCACCTCCCCGCGGGGCAGCAACCAGCGACCCACGATCATGAAGTACAACATCATCTCCTCCACAACCAGCACCCACGTGTCGGGGCTCAGGCGAACCGGGATCGTGATCTGTGCAGAGAAACAAATAGAAACGCAAGGTAAGAGAGTGGAAAGATGAGGTTGGTGTCCATGCAAAAACGGGTTCTAATACAGCATTGTTTCTCCCTCAAAAACAACACACACAACACTTGTTTTTCCCCTAACTCTCATCCACAATGCCAAATATTTTTTCATGCATCATTATTGTTTGTCCACAACCAGCACCCACGTGTTGGGGCGGAGGCGAACCGGGATCTCGAACTGTGCAGTGAAACAAATTGAAAGAGCATGTACATGTGTGGAAAGATGAGGTTGGAGGTTATGCAAAAACGTTAGCTCAAACAGCATTGTTTCTTCTCGGATTCTCCTCCGTAACCAGCACCCGCGTGTCGGGGTTCAGGCGTGCCGGGATCTCGATCTGTGTTAGTATACAGAGTAGGTTAAAACTAAGACAAAGTAATGATTCTTTTTTTATGTAGACAGATGACAAGAAGACATAGACTAAGCACGATACTTAGTGAATCAGACTTCACCGTTTTTTTAGTAGTATCTGCTCATGGACAAAATGCGTAAATATGTATCAAAACTCCACCCAAGACAAACAGATAAACTAATAACCAGACCGAAAAAGGAACCATCAATATACCAATTAGTCCAATTAGCAAGCCTAATTATTATTCATCCGGCCAGTCAGCCAGCCATTCAGGGTATGATGTGCACGAGAAAGTGTCCAACTGTGTGAGAACGAAGCGCTGCTTCTCACTGGTTAACATAGAGATTTTCTCAGATTTCAGCCAATCAGACCCAGTGCTTGGGTCCCACCCGGTTGGGCACTTTCTCTTGCATACCACCCCGGGCAGCCTAGTAGAGAACTTACCCCGCTGATATCTAAATCCTCCACTTGAGAGGTGTTCGTGTTTTGGTAGTTCACTGTCTTCTGGATCTCCAGCAGCCATATTCCTGGCAGGGTGGCACCGAGGTAGAAGAAGAAGCAGAGAGAGAAACTGTTGTAAAAAAACAACAACAAAACAGGATCAAACAAAAGTAAAACAAGAAGAGCATTCACTCCGTCGACTACCTTTCGCGGTGGTATGATGAGGCTTAAAAAAAAAAGCGCATGGTGGGTTTATTTTTCTCAGGAAAATAATGCATAATGCATACAACAATTTGCAATCTGCGCAGGCAGTCAGGATGTTGATTTTTGATATGTGTCTATGAAGAAAGATGTTCTTATCACATGTAAAAGCAGGAGTAGATTTGAGATACGGTGAGCAGAATCGTTTTCACGGGAAGCAGTTTGCCTTAAATAACCAAACTTTCCAACTAAAGAAGGATCCGCTCAGGTTTTTATTGTTTGCTGATTTGGAAGGGCCCAGGATAAACGATAAGTAAACACGAATGCAAGTTCTGATGATTTTATTTTATTCTTTAAAATGTAGGTTCTTTAAAGAGTAGGTACCACAAATTGAGATGCGTTAGTACAAGAGTACCCGGCAAAAACTGATCTGAACTTGATTTACAACGCTAATGTTAAAGCAATGCCCCTTCCCACGCCCCACCTGCTTGTGTCTGGGTACATCACTCGAACAGAACACTCGTCGGGTACTCACTTATTAGAGTCTTATACTTGTTGGGTACTCATGCGACGAAATCTTACAATTCACTAGAAACTTACGCTGTTGTTAGATATTTACAATCAGAGGTAATACAGATTGTGTCACTTCTTTAATGGAAAAATACCTTTGTCATGTTTCCGAGCAGTTGCACTACTCATAGGCAGTGTTATATATTTGTTATTATTATTTAAATCAAATTAAATCAATTGAATACGCTCGTTTGTGTGTGTGTGTGTGTGTGTGTGTGTGTGTGTGTGTGTGTGTGTGTGTGTGTGTGTGTGTGTGTGTGTGTGTGTGTGTGTGTGTTTTGCAGACACTGGATGTATTCAAAAGCTTACAGACAAAAGAGCGGTTCCACCCAGCCTAATCAGTAAGCCTAGTCAGGAAGACGAAACAAAACCGTGAATCTATCGGATGAAAGTCCTCATCGTTTCTCATACAAAACTGACAGTCAAAGTACACAAAACACTCAAACGCTGGTACTGGAGTAGACAGTTTTGTTTGCACTG
>NC_090246.1:72132785-72145285 GCF_037325665.1 Littorina saxatilis | reverse complement strand
ACTACGCGCAGACAACAGCCGCTCCGTCACATTTTAGTATGAGATGTGTTCAAGGATGCTCTTAATCCGTGTGTGTGTGTGTGTGTGTGTGTGTCAGTGTGTGTGTGTGTGTGTGTGTGTGTGTGTGTGTGTGTGTGCGTGTGTGTGTGCGTGTGTGTGTGTATGTGT
The DNA here is from genome assembly GCF_037325665.1 of Littorina saxatilis. Taxonomy (NCBI): domain Eukaryota; kingdom Metazoa; phylum Mollusca; class Gastropoda; order Littorinimorpha; family Littorinidae; genus Littorina; species Littorina saxatilis. The sequence continues at coordinate 72,145,117 of NC_090246.1, read as the reverse complement.
GTGTGTGTGACGAAAAGTACGCGATTTGCTTTTTTTAATGACCCCAAAACTGTCGACACCGACGGTGTTTAATACAAATAAACGACGGAAAAATTTCATCTTACAGCAAGTATGGTTGGCATATATATTGGCAGGGAATACATTGGATCAATTACGTCTGAATTATATGATTAGTTGAAACAAAAGCTTGCTTCTTTTGTTTAACTTTGTTTGGGTTCAATAATGTAGTGTCAGAGTATTAATTTTGCTGAGTAGGAAGAAGACATACAGTATTTAGTGCCAGTAGTGTCACGCACGTCTTCCAGTTGAACATGTTTACATTTATCGTAACTGAATTTCCATATTCTTTGCCTGACCCGGGGTGAGGGGGCGTTGGACTGAGTGGTGCGTCCAACTGAGCATGCTGACCAACCAACATTTCTGATTTTCCCAACCTTGCGTGCACATGGGTCGACTGACAAAAACAGGGTCCAGCACTGAGAGGTGATATTAACCTTTTAGCAAACCACCAGGGCCAGTTTGCTGTCAGTTTTTGGTCCGTGTACTTCTATTATCGTCTATGATAAATGAGGATGGCACTGTTCTATGTAAGTGTTCAGAGCTGTTCCTCAAACCTGCCTTTCAGAAATGCAAACGAAAATCGCCGCGGCTTTAACGTGAAAACAAACTGACTCGTCAAAGGGGCAATCCCTACACAAGAGGTCATCTGAAGAGGTCGCTAAATGCAGGCTCTTTATCGTACATGTTTGAGCAAACATGAAACACGGAGGGGCTGAGAATTTTGTTGCCCCCAAACACTTCATTCCAATCGCAGGAGTGCAGGGCCATCACTTGCCATGTTGACTGTGTGGATAGACTGTGTATATATAGAACTGATCGCGAGCTAGGAGTGAGGTTAGGATCTTTTCTTATAATGCAAAACATAGCAACGGAAAAAATCACCATTTTAAAAGCACACTAACCGTCTTGAACATCTGTCTGTCCTGCCTATACACACATTCAAAACTGGATAATGAGAACCTCTTTAGCTCTCTCACCTTCCCCCCTCTCTCTCTCTCTCTCTCTCTCTCTCTCTCTCTCTCTCTCTCTCTCTCTCTCTCTCTCTGTGTTTCCCCTCCCCTTTTCTCTCTATTTCTCTCATAGGTGTTTTACTTAAAACAATAGTGAAATCAATATCCCCTCCTTTTCTTTTTTAGGCCTTTTGCAACAACAACAAAAACAATAACACACACATGCGCATGCACCCATGCATATATTTACACACGCACGCACTCGCACATGCACATACACAAGCCTGTATATACGAGCAAAAAAAAAATCAACTGTAAAATAAATAAAAATAGAATATACTAACATTCGGAAAAACAAGACAAAAGAAAACTGATCCATGACCACATTCTCTTGCCAAACGTGTTTTGACAGAAAAATTAGGCAAGTTTAAGATCAACAAAGAACAGACAATTCTGGAATTTATACATTCTTTGACTGTAAAAGAAAAGTAAAACAAGTCGCGTAAGGCGAAAATACAACATTTAGTCAAGTAGCTGTCGAACTCACAGAATGAAACTGAACGCAATGCAACGCAGCAAGACCGTATACTCGTAGCATCGTCAGTCCACCGCTCATGGCAAAGGCAGTGAAATTGACAAGAAGAGCGGGGTAGTAGTTGCGCTGAGAAGGATAGCACGCTTTTCTGTACCTCTCTTCGTTTTAACTTTCTGAGCGTGTTTTCAATCCAAACATATCATATCTATATGTTTTTGGAATCAGGAACCGACAAGGAATAAGATGAAAGTGTTTTTAAATTGATTTCGAAAATTTAATTTTGATCATAATTTTTATATTTTTAAATTAAAAAACAGAAAATACAGGCAGTTTCCCAACGCAACCCCATACATTTTGCGGTCGTCATTGTGTGTGTGTGTGTGTGTGTGTGTGTGTGTGTGTGTGTGTGTGTGTGTGTGTGTGCGTGTGTCTGTGTGTCTGTGTGTCTGTGTGTGTGTGTACCTGCCTGATTGCTTGCGTGCATGTGTTACAAAACCCACACACTACAGCATCACGTCTCAATGTTTTTGTCCCCTGAAAGCAACACTCCCCGTGAGGTCATCCTTATTGGGCTAGTACGCAAAGCTAACGCCGCTAAAACATATTGTAATCTCCTCTCCCAGTTTTGCTGTTACCTCCAGGGTTTCAAAGAAATTTCCGGCTGATACTTTGACATCAAGACAACTTCTGTGTTGAAGTTTGCACCAAGCTCTCCTGCCCGTGTCCTTTTTAACACAGATGTTTTAGGGCAACAAAGCTGAAGTGTCTATGCTAGATTCCTAGATAATGTGTTAGTACAGGCTGGGCGGGAGAGAGAGAGAGAGAGAGAGAGAGAGAGAGAGAGAGAGAGAGAGAGAGAGAGAGAGAGAGAGAGATATAATATAGGGTCAACAAGAACAGAAAACAATATAATCAAATAACTATCACATCAAACTTATAATACATTATATATATATACAGATATAAATTTGTCATGCTGCATTTTAAGTACAATTTCCAATAATAAATATGTCAATTTTTAACATATCTTAATTTAGATCTTCATATTATTATAATTTAGTTTAACATGCACATACATTTTAAATGAATTGTTGAACCATTCAGCACATGTTTAGTTGCATTATGTGCGACATATAATTTTTTTTGAAGCTGTCTGTGTTTGTTTTATGCTTAAGAAAAATAGGAAGTGAGTTCCATAGGACCGCACCTGAATATAGAAGGCTTGATTTGAAAAGGTCAATACGTGGAGTCGGTGTGATGATTTTTAGTCTGTTATAGTTCAAAATAAAATTATCACGTAATGTCTCCGGTGCATATCCTGACATCACTTTATGCATTATAACACCTTTATTATACATTAACCTTTTTTGAAATGGTAATACTTGCAAATTTGTATAATCAGATTCTGAAGGAGTGTGATTTTTTAGCATAATAAGCTTAACTGCTCTTCTGTGAAGACTGGCTAAAGGTTTCAAAACATTAGCACTTGCACAATCCCACACAGTGGATGCATAATCAATATTTGACAAGATGTGATTGTAAAAAAAAATCTTTCGCGAGTGGAGATTCAAGAAATGTTTTATTTTTGATAACTGATATATTTTTTGGGAAGCAATCTTACAGATGTAATCAATGTGATCATGCCATGATAAATTATTATCAATCTTTACCCCAAGGACTTTGTGGTGAGACACTTCTTCCAATACTTGATTTTTAATATAAAGAGGTGGAATGCTCGATAATAGATTTTGTCGTTTCTGTCTTGTGGTTATTAGCATAAATTTTGTTTTAGTATGGTTAAGAGACATATGGTTTAACTCTGACCAATTCAGGAGTGCATCAATGCTTTCTTGTAGAGTTTTTGATAAATAATTTATGGAATGGTGACTAGAATGAATAGTAGTGTCATCTGCAAACAACTCACAGTTATTATGTATGTACAGTGGTAAATCATTGACATAAATGGAGAACAATAATGGGCCTAAAACAGATCCCTGTGGGACCCCATATTTCAAAGTACTTTCATTTGAATATGATGCATTAGTAAATGTAATTTGTTTTCTATTTAAAAGAAAAGATTTAAGAATATTAATGGTGGTGCATTGCATGCCATATATATATATATATATATATATATATATATAGAGAGAGAGAAAGAGAGAGAGAGAGAGAGAAAGAGAGAGAGAGAGAGAGAGAGAGAAAGAGAGAGAGAGAGAGAGAGAGAGAGAGAGAGAGAGAGAGAGAGAGAGAGAGAGAGAGAGAGAGATTTTGACAATTTTCTTGTTCGGGGACAGTGACAGAAAGGATCCCCTTGCATGAAAGTGGTAGTCTCGGGAGAACTTATTTAAAATCTTAAATTTTTATTCAAATTAATGAGAATGCACAATATACCACAAAGCGTCTTTAGAGCAAGAGTACGATTCAAGTCAGAACTTGTTCAGAGAGAGAAACAAAATCGCTTCTTCGTGTTAAAAAATGAAATAGCTAGCAGAACACAGGCAGGTCTAGATTTCTCAGCTTGCTTTACATTAAGTCGTGTCATTACAAGACCTCATGCAAGCCGTCGAACGCTTGAATAGGATTACAGAACCCAGGGATCCTACACTGTTTGGCATATCAACAACTCATTCATAGCAGGTATTCCGTTCTCTCGAACTCAATCTACGAAAATGCATAAAGCGTAGCCCATGCAAATGGTAGAAGTTATTGCACATTTCGTATTTCATATTTTTCCGAGTGTGAATATTCTGCCTTTTGAAAAAGAAGAAATTCAAAAGATCTCACATATGAAAATAAGAGGGGCTCCACCTGGTTCACAAAGAACTTTTACCAGAACTACACAACGAAAACCCTGGTGGTGATTTCAAGCATGTTTCAAGCTAGTTCTGTAAATCTATTCGCCCATTGTTTGATTGTTTGGTTGGCTGCCATGGTAGGTTGCTGGGGTGATTAAGTGAACATTAGGTGAGTTGTTTTTTTGACATTAAAGGAAATCAGAGAAAGAAACCCCGCTATACAGGGCTTCGCTAAAATACAGTTTCTGCTTTGCCACACAGTGTAAACTCAAAAAAAAGAACTGAAGAAAAACACCCCCCCCCCTCCAGAAAAACACACACACACCCAAAACAAAGCGAACATATACTGAAGGAAAAATGGAAACCCGAACGAACATGATTGCAACGACGCGGACAGTAAATAACCATCATGGCGGATTGGTGAAAGAAAAACAATACTTTAGAACACACGATAATTCGTTCCCATTATGATGAGATTGAAACTTCTTTCTATCGTTTGTGTCTTCTTCTAAGCATCCTCATTAGCCCGGTAGCTCAGTTGGTAGAGCACTGGACTTATGATCCTAGGGTCACAGGTTGGAATACGGGCCGCGCGGGACGGACACGGGTCAACTTTGTGTGCAGACTCAGAGACGGTATTCATGTACCCCCGTGTCACCACTTTGGCACGTAAAAGACCTCGGTCATTCTGGCATACGTTCAGGTGGCTGATTATACCTAAACACAAACACCCCTGGGTAGCGCGACTCTGTTGCTGCCAGCTTTCCACTGGGAGAAAACTACCCGAATTTTTCCAGCGATGGGACAATAATGTTATGGACATGAAAATGAAAAATAATCTTTACAAAAATGGTCATAAACTAGTACTCACAGTTTCCACTCCACGCCGTTTTGCTTGAAGGCGTTGTAGAGTCCCTCCACCACCAGCGGGACGATGGCGGTCAACAGCAGCCAGTAGTGGTCATCTTTCCACGAAACGGCCACCCGCCACACCACCAAGATGCAATGCAGGACCAGGGCCAGCCTCACCCCCAGCGCCTTGAACTGGTTCACGCTCGGCATTCTTGCGGTCAGTAAGGTCTTTCTTGACTAGGCTGAGAAGGTTGAGAAGGTTGAGTTGTTCTTGGCTGACAGAATGGTCCTGAGGTTGTCTTTGATTTTTGTTGTTGATTGTTTTTCTACAAATCTGGAGCTAAATGATTGCAGGATTTCTTTTTATCGTTGTGTCTGTGCGTTCACGAGCTGATTACTTGCTTAAAAAGGTTGAGTCAGTTGTCCTTCGTTGACAAAACGGTCTTGAGATTATCTTTGATTTTCTTCTTCTTTCAAAAAAACTAAAAACAATCTGGACTGAGCTTAATGATTGAAGGATTTATTTGTGCTTTGTTGCTATGCGTTCAAGAGCTGATTACTTGGTTTAGAAGGAAATCTTGACAATTTTGAATTCTTATTGGCTGAGAGAATTGTCTTGAGATAAATGTTTTTTGCGTGCTTTTTTGCCCCCTAGGCTGAGCTTGAAGTTGTTTGGTTTTCAATGTAAGCTTCCTTTTTGCGACCAGAGATTTAAGAGTTGTTTCCTTGACTGAGAGGTCCCGATGTTGTGTATTTACCTCTGAATAGAGCCTGGACGATCGTACGCCTACTCGCAGTTTGCTCCTTTCGTTCGTTCCAAACCCTATTTTAGTCCCAAGAGCTGAGAGTTTCTGAAGTCTTGGGGTATCTTCTTTGTCCTTATGAGAGAATGTGCGGATAACGATGTGAAGAATTTTTGGTTTTACCCTACCTGTAGGCTGGTGTTCGTCCAAAGACTGTCTGCTGTGTTACTAGGGTGAAGATCTTATAAACTCTTGTTGTTGGTTTTTGTTTGTTGCTGGTCTGAATGATTCAAGTGTTCGTTGTGCTCTTTTGTCGATTTGAAGTGTTGACTCTGACAGACACTTCTGTTTTGGCCTGTTGCTAGCTTGTAAATCTTGATAAGCTTGCAAACTCAAACACTAGCTTGAAGAGATGACTGTTTGGTTGACACGTTATTTGTAGTCTGTAAGTTTTTCTATCGGGTTGTAAAACCTACGAGGCTACTTCACCAATAGGGTTCTGGGTTTTAAGTGCTCCTCTCCTGGAAAAAAATCATTCACAAGCCTGCTAATGATGCACTTCTTGATGACGTCATGTCACGATTTTACGTAACAGTCTTCGTGATAAAGGTCTATTCCTTTGGTAGACGAACAGTCAACTCAAACGCGGTAGACCTTTCGATACTGCAACCCTCAACGAACTGAAAGTAGAAAAAGCGTGAAATTATAAATACGAGTTGTGTTTAATCTTTTCGTTTTTAAAGTGATAACCGTCTCTCCAGAGCATAAATGAAAGTAACATATATATATGGGCTTAGGCCCATAGGCCTGTATGCGTTGCGCGCGCGCGAGCACCCCCCCACCCCACACACACGCACACACACACGCACACACACACACACACATATACACACACACACACATGCACACACACACACACACACACACACACACACATAGGGGAAGGGCCCCTAATATGGACCACTTTTTGTTTATTGCTGATAACTAGCTTGTTTTCTTGCGAAGAAGTTTCATTTTGTGGTTGGTAGTCCTTCTCTCTTAGTTTAACAGTTAGGCCTAATTAGAGTGAAATAGCTTTGATAGACCTTCAGCAAAAATTAAATACAGAAAAAATCACAAATGGTCCATATCAGGAACCTGGGCGCCCAATATGGACAAATATAGCTATTCTGATGAACACGTGGGGGAATTCGGGGGCTGTGATTGGATGGTCTCTTCCGATCATCAAAGCATAATGCTGCGGAAGTCGGCCATTTTTCTCAATATCCAAAAGCATATTGTCAATAACAAAGACGCATGGTTCCGGTTTCTTCCACGTGTATAAAGTACACGCATACCTCGCCAGGTTTGTTTCTGTGACTAGTCGACAGACGATGCCATTTGCTGTGTGTTTTTTGTTGTTGTTGCTTACTGTACATGACATACATTACGTGTAAAATCCAGTTCTTTAACAGGCAACAAACCTTGCACATTTCCAGAAGCTGCAATCTGAAGCGACCTATCTCTGATTCTAGCAGACGATAATTATCTCCAATGTTTAACACAAAATCAGCAAACTCCTGTCACATAGAACGTCCATTGTACAGTGCAATGTTGAAATGAAGTTACCGGTCTGAAACATTTAGTCGTTTCTTCTGAGACAATCCTTGTTCTCTTATCATCTACAGATTTACCGCAGTCTTCACCACGCGAATTCCTAACAGAAATCAGACTTTCGAACATACAATATACGTTATGAAAGCTTTGGCTGTGGACAGAAACGAGTCCGTTTTAGGCGGCAAATTTAGAGTGAACGCTGCCAAAAGTGAAAAAAAGCGAAAAAGCCTAACGGTTTTGAGGTTTGTGTTTCTGCAACTGTTTTGACATGTGCAACTTATCCAGAGAGGGTGAATAAAGCGAATGAAATTGTTTTGAGCGCTCTAGCGCCGTTAGTTTGTCAGAACAGGAGGTGGTCCATATTAGGAGCCGGTCCATATTAGGAGCCTTTCCCCTACATACACACTCAAGTCATGGAGCAAGAAAGAAACATATAATTAGCCTGCTTTTGTGTTCTTCAGTGTTCTCATGTTAGGTTTTACCACAACACTCAACCGCAAAGTAAACGTTAGAGCGAGAAAAGTCCGGTACGAACTCCAATCAGTCAAAGAAAAAACCTACCAATTAAACAGACACAAACAAACCAAGCGAACAAAGAGACAAACAAACAAACAAGAAAATAAACATACCAGACAAATGAGCAAACAAACAAACAAACAAACAAATAAACAAATCACTTGAAAAGTCTGAATCTCAGCTCTGCGTGTTCTTACACTCTATTTATCTGTCTGCCACTACAAACGATTTAAAAAAAAGAAAAGAAGAGTATATCTCGAGCAGTGTAATTTTTACAACGCCGTTATCACACAGTGCGATCTACTGTTTGTGATCTACATGTTTTGTCATCAAGCTTGCGTGGTTTCACTGCCTATGGCTCCAAGGTAGTATTAAGACGCGCGAGCCAGAACTGTCTCTCCATCAAAAACTGACTCTGAAAAGACGGAATGCAGCTCGGGAGTTCTCCTTTGTAATGTTGCACAATAACATTGACAACCAACGATAGTTCCTCTATTCACTGCTTGTCGAGCCTGCACTATCACACACAAAGGCTTTCAAAGAGCCAGGTATCATTTTAATTTGAGACTGACATACAGAAGCTTCCGGTTGGAAGTTTTGCAGTGCAGTCTATATAATTTGCAATGTTGTGTTGCGTGCATAATCATTGTAGTTAGTGTCGTCGTCCTCCTCATCCTTCTCCTCTTCTTCCTCCTCCTCCTCATCTCCCTTCTCCTCCTCATCATCATTACCATCGTCATCATCATCGTCGTCGTCGTCGTCGTTCTCCTCCTTCCCCACATTTGGTAAATAAAAGATTTGCTGTCGCAAACGAATTCCCAGGACAGTACTTGACCTGATTAGTAAGTCAGCCATTGGATCCCAGGAGAAAATACAGAAGGATGATTTTAATCTCGCACTGCATCAGATCGGCAATTTGGTCCAACGAGTTTTGCCATGCAAAGCGTTTTCCGAACGATCAAATCCGGATACTTTGCAATGATGTGAGGACGTGACTCGTATTTCGGTATTTCGGTAAATGTACTTCAAATTCAAATGATAGCTATCAATCCAGGCAACAGTTCAGGCAAGTGAAAGGGGAACACAAAAATGAAATTGCCATCGCTCTGATAGCATCTCATCTCGTAAATTCCTAGCGGTCATTAGAGTGAAACATCTTTAATAATATTTTAGTTTATTTTGGCGACTTCAAAGGTGTTGCAATTCCACTGGCTGCCGTGTCATGTAACTGAGTGAGATCCGGGAGACAAGTAAGTTCGACAGTCCAGGGTTCGCAAGGACCAGAAGTGTTCGGTGTTTTACCGGTAACAGATTCCACTTGGCCACATACACAAAATCAAAAGAGAAGCAGCTTTCTGCGCAGAGTTGGATTTTGTTGTGCTGAATTAATTTCACATATTGACACCGCTGTTTGTTAAAAAATCAAATAACCGACATTTATCTATCTTCACAAAATCCAGCCAGGCTGTACACTTATTGGTTTTTTTCCGAAGTTGGAGGATGCTCGTCTCCTGTGTAAAACCCTGAACATATCAGCGGTGATGAACAGGATCGCTCACACGAGAATGTATGGTATCCAATATACTGATTGATCATCAATACGCCCACCATAGGCCTCGAGCTATAGGTTTAGTGACAAGTAACAATCGAGAGTCGCGAAAAACAGCCTTCAAAGGTTCGCGGAAATAATAGTCTCATACATTACCACTGAAGAAATTTCGATACGAGAACACTTTAAGCAACGTGAATGATGTATTTATGTCCGATATAACCGCCAAGCGCAAGTTGATATAATGCGACAGCAATATAAGAGAACCACGACCCGACTCCGGTGCTAAGTACAAGTCAAGTGTCAAGAGGTAATTCTTACAGGCAGGACCGTGCTTAAAGTTAAAAAACTGAAAAGTGTACAATGGTGCCTACATTAGTTATGGTAAATCGTAAGCCGGAAACGGTAAGCCGAACACACTTGCGCGCGCACACACACACACACACACACACACACACACCCACACACACACATACACACACAATCACACACACACACACAGCCCCCCCCTACACACACACTCACACACACACACACACACGGGCGCGAGCACGCACACGCACACACACAGACACACACAGACACACACACACACACACACACACACGCTCGCGCCCACAGAGAGAGAGAGAGAGAGAGAGAGAGAGAGAGAGAGAGAGAGAGAGAGAGAGAGAGATAGAGAGACAGACAGACAGACAGACAGACAGACAGACAGACAGACAGACAGACAGACAGACAGACAACGTTAGAGACTTTGCATAATTTAATGAAGATGCCTTCACCTGTCTGTTGAAGCCATATCAAGATACAAGACACCTGTACCCTCCCACATACAGCATAAGTCAACAACTGAGATGACACGCACCAGACAAGGAAGACAGAGATTAAGGTACACAGTCTTCAGCTTGAGGTTTGTCACAATTTTCGCGGCAACAAGCGCGCGTTGTCATTTGAATTTAAGCCAAAAGATGACCGCACAGATAAAACAGTCCGTTTGAGGTCGTTGAAGCTTTGAAAGTACAGTCGACTCCGGTTAATCGGCCACTTTTGGGACTGACTGAACTATGGCCGATTATCCGAGGTGGCCGATTAACCGAACATTTTAACACATAACTACGTATGAAGAAAAGATTCGGTCCCAGGGAAAATTGGCCGATTATCCGGAATTGGTCGATTATCCGGATGGCCGATTAACCGGAGTCGACTGTATTCAAATAAAACTGCATCACATTACCAATATCGCTGTTGTCATGCGAGTCATGGGTATCAATTTACTTCCAGAATTGAAACGTGAGCAGTGAAATATAAGCCTAAGATATATCCGCTCAAAACAACCATAACTATTGTTCGGTGCAACCGATAGCCATTAGGCACGCACATAAGGTGAAAGGTGACAGTACACAATAAAATGCCGATTACATAAACTCATGGTTATTGTCGTTTCGGCATGATAATAGGACTTGTGACCTTTGAACGGAAGAGGCCTGGCGGTAACGAGACGGAGAAGGGTTGTGTAACAATGCCAGCACAATTTTACTCAACAGTTTTCGAGCAAGATAACAATACAAATGTACTCACCAGAAAACAGCAACATAAATACATAAACATGAACTAGTTTCGACCTTTCGTCTTCGTCTTCAACTGTTTTAATTAATCATCAAAACCACAAGGACATGTTTTCTTTTTCAAACAGTAACAATTGTTTCCAGCTTTTCGGGTTTCGAACGAACCGTCCCCCCTTTTTGTAACGGAAGAAAAACAATGCGAATGAATCACCAGGGAAATACCCCACATTGTGCAAAGAATCCGATAATTATAACCACTCTTATCTTGCCTTCCCGAAGGAATCCTTCAGGACACGCCCTTTGACCTCAAGAATTTTAAGGAGGGGGGGGGGGGGGGGAGGCTGGCATACGTTTAACAGTTATTGTACCTACGATGATTAACTAGAACATGTTCCAGAACCTTCATATTCAAGAAAACAAATGTGAACATTGGAACTGGCCTGTCGCTCGCGCCGTAGTCCCGAATCAAACTTGTCATATTTTCCCCGAAAGCGGAGTATGGCTCCCTTACATAGTGGGGGGGGGGGGTGAGGGGTAGATACTGCCATACAGGTAAAACCCCGCTCGTGCAAAACACGAGTGTACATTGGAGTTGTAGTCCATAAACGCAGGAGAAGCTAGAGGAATGAGACTTATCATATTTTATCTGCGTGCGGGGGGACGCATACATGTAGCAGATAAACAATCTTGTGGATTTTACGAAACCGAACCCTTAATCTCGCAAATGGGCGGTTCTGGTGAGGTTATGCCCCCTCTTTCTGTCGGCTGGTAACTGGCGCCACTTCGCGGAAGATCACACGAGAAAAAAAAACTTGCAATGGTCCCAAATAGTAGTAAAATTGGTATTAAAAGTCCTACGGTTTTTTGCCATTAAGGACTTGAGTGTTTGTCCACTTTTCGGGTCCCAAAGAGCATAAATATATCGGTTTGGTAACAGTTCGAGTGTAAGTCGTGCATTTTATACGGTAAACAGACAATGGTCGGTTCTGGTGAGGTTATGCCCCTTTTTTTCCGGCTGGTAACTGGCGCCACCTCGCGGCAAGATCACTGGAGTTGTCTCGCGTTATCACCCCAGAAGCGCTCATTCGCAACGCGTTCCACTGCTGCCAAGAGCGAACAAGTCGCGAAAGGCGAAATTACAACATTTAGTCAAGCTGTCGAACAAACAGAA